>NW_010173779.1:0-24661 GCF_000695765.1 Mesitornis unicolor | reverse complement strand
TGGCTCCTTTGCTGCCACTGTATAAATCCTGCTTTGCCGGAGAAGTACATGCGGTTCTGCTCACTCCATTAACATAGGGATGTATCAGCTCTGTGAGCATTTCTGGGACAAATGTTATGGATGATTAAAAACTCAGGAAGTATAGAGCAGCTGTAATGAAATGGGGCTGTTATCTAAGAAAGGAGATGGGTGCTTCAATACGTCCTTTAAAAAAATACAGATGTACCTGATAGGACACAAAATACTGTACTTCAGTGATATAATGTGGGATATTTGGAGATATACAGTATGCACTGTTGCTATAACAACATGCCAAGGGTTCTACTGCCACAGCATTAAAACTGCAGACATTTGTGATGGAGTTTGATTCGCAAGTAAAGAGACAGAAGCCTGGAAGGGCTGTAAAGAGCAGAAACTTGAAGTCAGATCAAATACTTCTACTTTTCAGGGAGGAGAGGGGAAATAAAGAGCTGCAGGATTTGAACGAAGGAAAAACAGCATTAGACAGATGTAACGACCACTCAGCCTGCAAAACTGCCTAGCACCAACGCTACTTCTCCATAATGGATTCAATTTTGCTGTAATGACAAAAAATGACCCCTGTCAATATGAGGAACAGCTCTCTTTCACCTCTCATATGACTAAGCACATGAGACTGATCTACCATCTAAGAGGTGTTCATTTAAGGCCAAGCTCTTCAGTTGCTGGTATATCTTGGGAAAGATGAGTTTAGTCTCATTTTGCTCGCTGTGATGTGTCAATACTCTGGAGAAATGACATTTCTGTCTAGACACATCTATTGATGAGCAGCTGCCTCTCATGTATTTTTGAGAAGTAATAGTTTTGGTGTCGCCTGGAGTTTTATCAAGGGAGCTCTTCTCTAGCAATAACAGAAGGTAGAACATCAACAGAGACAAGCTCAGTCTCTACGGCACTTACTCTTGAGTGGGCCCGGTCCCCGTTGCCGTTTTCATTGTTTGAGTCACCCAAGCCCTGAGTGACTTTATACAGGAATAATCTGCATAGAAACCTATTTTGAGGAGGTAAAAACTCTCATAGGTACAGCGATTGCCCATCAGGCAACTCAGCCTGTTCTTAAATGAGTCACAGAAATCTCCTCATCAGGGTAAATGCCAAGATACACTGCCCATGAGTCACAGCTGTCATCCTCTATCTTAAAAGGTTTGAATCCTCATGAACTGTTAGTGGGATTGAGGCAGAAACATTATGATGCTAACCTTGAAACACTGGAATTCCGCATTTTCCACCATCATTCAGATCGGTCTGTCCTGTAGCACTATTTCAGGTGACTGAATTAGCACCTGGACCAGAAAGGAGACAATTTATATAAATAGGAAAGAGCAAGAACTGTCAGAAACTTAGCATCTCACCTAAACAGTATCTTTTAAGTCTCAAGAGTTACATGAGATAAATCTCATTTAAAGGTTGTGGGTTACTGTCTCCCTTTTTGTTTTCCTGTACATTCAGTACAACCTAGGGATGGGGATTACTCTGAACATAAACAAAGTATAAATTAGGCAGGTAACACTGTGTGAGAAATTGCCAAAAAGATTATACACATTTTTCCACTATCTGAAAAAATGGTGGGTCTCATTCAGGAGGTACAACTCAACAACCAGAGCCAAATTTAGGAAAGCGTTGCCTGTTTGGTTTTTTTTCACATAAAACAGGTCCATTCATCCCAGCCTGATAAACACAGTGATACACTAATAGGAACAAACTAATTTCTCTGTCACACAGTTTGCAGCTTTGTAACCATTTGCAGCTAAAGTTCATTGCCACTTTACAATGAAGCTTAATTGGCTGTAGATTACTACATTGCATTTTATATACCTGGCTTTGTTGTAATTTCAGTTAACACTGTTGACATTGTAACCTCATTATTGTTGTCATGCTGATGAGGAACAAGTCGGCACTTGCTGTCTATCTGCCTCCAGAGCATCAGCTTTATGATAGGCTGTGAGGTTCACCATTACTGAGCTAATTGTCCCTCAATATTAAGTTCAGAAAGCAGTAAACCTCTAAAATCATGGGATCTGGCCAGTGCATATTCAACCTACTCTTTGCAGCTCTAAGAGCCAGCTCTGTACGGTGCAAGATGCAAGCATCGCAGCCAGGCCACCCATGTGCAGCATCAGCACCCATCCCTGCGGATTGCAGGAGGCACCAACAAAAAGAGGTAGGCACTGCCCAGGCACAGTATGGCCCAAATCCACTTCCCTTCTCCATGCCCATTGCCACAGGCAAAATCCAGGAGTGACAGGGGAGTCACTATGGTGTGTTTATCCATTCATTAATTTAAAGTATGCACATTCCCGTAAGCAGAGGAATAGACTGCGCAGCGATGCTAGGGAATCGCCATCGCTGGTGATCTCTCAGGTCAGACAGACGTTGGTCTAGCTCAACATAGCTGATGCTGCTGAACTGCGTAGCTGGTCCTGTGCTTGGGTGGGAGGTGGATAACTTTGTAAGGTCTTATGTTTTCTATGGATCTTGTAGATTTTGCTATCCTAACATTGCCTTCACTCTTTTCTTACCTATTCATCAAAACATACATCCTGTTGACTTAAAAACCCACAAACGTGCAGAGAAGTGAGACTTGTTTCCACCCTGGTCTAACTGGTTTGGACCATGAGTACACTAATCATGACACCATCTCAGAAAACCTAAGTAAACCATCACCCTTCTGAGCAGAGGGAAACAGAAAAGGGGCATTGCACCAGCCAGCCTGCTCAAGATCGCCTCACCACTGAAAGTGCTTGCAGCAACATGGGACAGTATTGCATTCTGATCCCCTCTGTCCAAATACATGGATGTATTGCCCAAGAGTAGCTGGAACACTTAAGATCAAGAGGTCAGGTAAAATAGGAATAATAATCTCCTAGATTAGACATAGAACCACAGTGCGATTAGAGGTGTGGTAGGAGCATACCTGAGCCAGACCCACGCTGGTGGAGCTACCTCAGGTAGAGCAGCAAGGTGATGGCACAGACTCAGCGTTGGCCAGGTACACACATAAAACACCTGCATGTCCCCAGGGATGCTAAAACTACCTGTTTGTCAATGTTGGAATAAGTAACCTGCCACAAAGCTGAGGATTTCCTCCTCAGCGCTCCTTCCCCCAGCGTTGTTTAGTTTCCTGCTAAAGACTGATCCTAACTGTACCTTCCTCTGGCCTTCGAACCTGTCACTCTCTAAAAACCACTGCCCTAGGCTGCTCCAAATCACCTGTCAAGCAGGGTCCTCTGACCCGATGCATCTCAGCTGTTCAAGTAATTTGTTCTTTGTGTTTTAAAGCCAAGAGCACTGTTGGTGGCAGACAAACATATTTGATTCAGTAAAAACACATACTTCTGCCAGGTTTCACCACAGAGCTAAGATTTACATGGGCTTTTGAAAGCTACAAAAGCAGGTATTTGCTCCTTCCCCACACCAAACACTTTTGATAACAAGAGTCAACAACCTGGTTGTACAAGCCTTCCCTGACAACAAGGGGAAACCTCCATTAGCACCTGAAAGCTGCAGGCTGGAGTAGGCAGTAAGTAATAATCAGAAGCAATTTTATGGCAGACCAAGGTAGAAGAACACACCAGACACTGGCTCACCAGCAGAGATCCTGGGTAATCTGTAACCAGCACTTCACGCTTCCTCCCAAACCAAAATATCTGCAGCTGTTCTATGAAAACAACTTCAGCAAATAAGTGCAACACAAGCATAAATCAGGATGTTGGGAAAGCTCAAAGAGAGCTGGGTAAGCAAACAGGAAAAGTTGTTGTTCTATAGAGCGTGCTAAAGATCAGACCAAATAAAACCAGAACAGGAGGGTAATAAATATGGAAAAGGTATTATCCATAACATAAAATACCAATGTCCTTGCCTCAAAAGCCTTAAAACAAGGAAAAGGACAACCAACCAAAGGCTTAGAAAAATGGGATGAACCAGGAAACAGACTTTCAGTACAATATGAAAGGGCATAAATTTAAAACAGCATAGGAACTGAAAGGGAAGAGAGTGAGCAGAGAGGCAAAAGAGGAACAATTGCAGATCAAAAGCAGGACAAGAGAAAAGAGCAGTCTTGCCAACTTTCATCTTCCTAAAAATAAGGATTCTGGCTCCAAAATGTCATTAACTTAAAACAAACAAAGAAACAAACAAACAACAACCTGCAGGATTTCAAGATCGAAAGGACTTCTCCTCCTCTTTTTTTTTTTTTTTTAATAAAGACGGGGCTTAACCTCATTCTGTTTATTAAAGATTTTGACTGTGCAGAGCCTGAGCTTGGGTGTGCCTTCCTTGGCACCAAGCTGCAATATAAACAAACTCCAGCTGTGATGCATGAAAAACCTAGGAGCATGGAGACCTTACTGTCTCTAATTAATGTCTGTTTGGATCTAAAATGAGGCATTGAAGACTCCAAATAAACTTTGGCATGTAACTCATTTCTAAGGAGAATTAGGAACTACATAAATAAGAGTTTGTCACTGCTGTGTTCTGGAGAGACTTGAAAATGGAGATGGTGATGAGATCAGATTATTTTTCTCTGTGCTGTGCCCAGGCCTTCTGTCTCCTTTTTCACTCCAAGAGCTATAGCAGGTCAAGAGGAGAGAGATGTGACAGAATACTGTGTTTAACTTACTCTCAGATCGGCCTTTTAAGCACTGCAGCTATGTCTGGATTTGACTTGAAACATAAACCACCTGAAGTATGGGTTTGTTTCACTATAACATAGACAGGTTTTTCAAAGCAGATAAGATTTTCAAACCAAAAGGTGTCTTAAAGTCAGCTTTAACTAGGGATAAACAAGACCAGGTTTGCAAAGTTTTCATTAAACTCACAAGCCAGAAAACAATCATAACCCTTCTGCTCTCCATGCATTGCAAGAAGAAAACAGAGGGAGAGCACTCCTACCACTGCTGGAAAGCTGAGTGGATTTGTGGGCACAACCATCCCCACTTAGCTTCACTGCCTTTAATGCACAAGGTGTTGCTGGACTCCATATTCTCCTGCTGAGGTTTCACAGGCTGAGATAAAAGCACAATTAAAGATAGCGTATAGATCCCACATGCCCGAACTCCCAGTCCAGAAGCCAGGATATTTACCCTTCACCTCAGTACTACTCTTTACCAGGCAATGCTAAGTGCTTCTATGCAGTGGTTGCATTATCCAGGCTCTCGTCGGTGCCCAGGCTTGACCACAGGTATTTAGATCCATAATAAAAACTCACCACTCTGTTATACAGTGCCCCTCTCACCCCTCAGAAACATCAGGAAAACATCATAATAGGTTTGACTCTGAGGCTGCCAGTTTGGAGCTGCAGAGGCTGGCACAGACACTGACCCCACTCTTCGCAGTCCACAAAGACCAGCGGGGACCTGTTCTGGAAAACAAAACAGGAGCTGAGGCTGACCAGGGACAGTGAGGTGCTGGTGGCAATGAGGGTGGCTAACTAAGAAGGTCGGTCCTATAGAAAAGTAATTATTTCAGCTTCTCATGCATCAGAAGAGACCTAAGACACTCAGAATGTGGCAACGTTGCTTTCTTCCACAGGTGTATGGCAGGATATATCACAGGAATAGTATGCTTACAGAGTGCAAGAATGAATTACTGTAGTAAATACAACAACAAAACTCAGATACACACACTCTGGGATAAGCCAACACAAAACAGAAAGTCAGTTCCCCTGCTCCCAAAGTAAAGCATAACACTGTGGACACCTACAAACCCTCTCGCACAAACTGCCCAGAACAGGCCTGGCTCTAACCCAGCACGCCCAGTTAAACGGCTTCCTCAGCTGCCCATTTTCCAGCCAGGCCATAGCCTTCACAAGTGGCTTCTGGCAAGCAGGAGTCAGTAATGCCTCGTGCATGGCTCCATCTCCCTCCAGAAACACTTTGTGAACAGGAACTTGGTTTAATCCAGTTTCCTGTTGTCTTCAGACACAGATGATCGTTGCAATTGTCTATCTAATGGCTCATAATGAAAATAGTAATTAACAATAAAAATTTGGAAATGCAGGTATCCAGTGTTACTGGTGTAATTATGAGCTTTCATTAAGTAAGCCTTGAATATTCAATACTAGGCAATCCCATCTTTTAGGTTATTACCAGCTTTTTGATATTGTATCATATAAACCAGGCCTCACTTCAAGTCAGGATTGAATCATCCTATTATCCTACCAAACGCAGGGAAAATGAAGATGTACAGATATTTACCACTGCCAATCACTCACAATGAATGATAAAAGATTAATTCTGAAAATTTAGTTTCTACCTCCAAAATACAAGGCATTAGGAAAATGTTTTGGGTTTTATTTAAGAAACACTTGGCTTTCCACAGGCCAATAAAAGCCAAGAAGTCTATATAAAAGATATGTTCACACAAAGTATCAAAAAATTATTCTATCCTTTAGAAATGCTTTTGTGTCTTGGAGGAAAGTTTTGAATACTCCTCCACTTGGGATCCCACTTTAACCCAACCTGGAACACAGTTAATATCAACAGAATAAAAAAAGGCATGGTGTTAATTTGATTGGATTACCCAATTTTTGGCCTTCCATTATGCCAAAAGAGACTGTGTTTAGCATAGGAATTGAAAATCTCCTATGCTTTTACTTCTCAGTCACCCTTGGTGACCTCCTCCCTCAGCTGTTGCCAAGCTCCCCATTAAAATAGTGGTAATTGATCCACAGATGATGGTAAGCAGTGGAAACCTTTAACCCTCATTTTCTAGGGCACACCCCAGTCTCACCCATCACATTCTGGCTGCGCTGCACAAGGCCAATGGGTGAACACCATCACCACTGGTGGAGCATGGAGCTGCTGGTGCAATAAACACCCACGCTGAATATGGATGAGGTGCAGTTTCATATGGCTTTGAGAGGTCTGAAACAATACCACAAAGCTAATTGAAGTAAGTCCTACTCAAACATCTCTGGAGGGAAGGCAAAGAGCCTTTTCCACACAACTCCCTAAGCACAGCCTAAAGGGCAGTCTAAACGGTGAGAAGCTTTCTAGGCAGTTTGCCAGTGATTTACTCATTATAAAGTACAGCAAATGGACTTTCATCAGAAAATATATTTTAATGTTACTCTTCTCTGAAGTTCAATGTACCTAAGTGCCCTAAATAAGAAGGTAAGAACATCTCAGACAGAGCTCTCTGTGGTGCCACAGACTGAACTCCACCCTGTACTGCAGTCAGTTCGGTCCTGTGCAGGGCTGAACTGTTCTTGGCAAGAACAGTTCGGCAAAAGCCGAGGATTTTGCATCAGCAACTCCCTGCTAATCTGCCTTGAGGACAGAGATCTCCAGAGCCTTCACACAGGCACACTTCATCAGTGCCAAGTTCACTTTACAGAAGCATTTACATTGAGTGCAAGGAAAATACAAGTGTTTATGCTTTGAGAAGAGACTTTTACCTGTTTTTCAGGAATATTCAGCTCCACTTCAGTGGATTTAGTTGGCTTCAGGTTTCAGTCTCAAGTACCCACTTAGAGAGGGAGGATAAATAAGTGGTGAATACGCTGCACTCTGCGCACAATACAGCAAGGGAGCACGAGCTCTCCAAACAGTTCAGACACAGCAAGGTGAAATCTTGACACTTGGCACATCAGTGACACCAATGCTGATTTGAACAGGGCTGGGATTCCTCAGCATGTTGGCCAGGCTAATTACTACTCTAACTCCAGAGCTACCTAATCCCTGCAATATCTGAAGACACTTAGGAAACTAAGGAGAACAGAAAACAAGAGCAGTGGCTTAAGGCCCTTCTCTGCAGCACAGCCAAGGCCTCCCCCAGCTTCACCAGCTCAAAGCAAGTGTTACAAACTGCTTGTGGCTGCCAGAAAGGACAACATTTTGGGGATGAAGAGGGGACTATTTTTCCTGGTAGTTTATTATCCCTTCCCAAACATGCTTCATAGCCAACTAAAACTTCCATTTTGAAAAATGCCAGTTGATTTCCTGTCATGTTGTCTTTCATGACTGCCATACTTCAAAGTGGCATGGAAAGCATCATATATCTGGTCAGCAGCTCCACTCCCTTTCCATAACAACACAGATGCTTTACTAATGCTGGATGTGATTTGCAAAAATTTTAAATGCTTCCTTTTTCTTCAGACATTGCACACAAATTGCTTGCTAAGATGCCCAAGTAGCATCTTGGAGTGAGAGGAAGGCTGCCAATCAGTCTTTCATACCTCAATGCCTGCAGTGCTGAGTGCCAGAAATGATCAAGGTTTATAATTGAGTAGGCCACGCAGCCCATTTGCTACATAATCGTGGCCTTATAACATACATCCTCTCCTCTATAATAACTGATATACATCTCTGCCCTTTCCCATCTTCTACTCCGCGCATCATCTGGTATAAGATAGAATGAGGGGTAAAGGTTTTAAACTGGAAGAGGGGAGATTTAGACTATATATTAGCAAGAAATTCTTTACTGTGAGGGTGGTGAGACACTGGCACAAGTTGCCCAGGGAAGCTGTGGATGCCCCCTCCCTGGCAGTGTTCAAGGCCAGGCTGGACAGGGCTTTGGGCAACCTGGGCTGGTGGGAGGTGTCCCTGCCCATGGCAGGGGTTGGACTGGATGAGCTTTAAGGTCCCTTCCAACCCAAACCATTCTGTGATTCTATGAGCCAATGCTGCGTAGAAGAGCCATACCTGGCTGTACAGGAATGTGGAGTGGACTGTGTGGCATCCAGGGAGAGGTACTGACCCATAGGCCATATGGCTTGCTCCATCACATACACCTGAATGGGCAGAGTTTCTTCTAGAAGGACAGGCAAGTTAAAAAGAAGAAAAGATGACATCTTTTATTTCGAGAATGCTGTGAGGTCTGGACCGCTTCAGGAGTTAAACTGGCCTTGTGGTAACAGTGACTACTGAAGAGAAAAACAAACAAGAAGATGTCACACCGAGGATTGATTAGCTAAGTGGATGAGGCTTCCTGTGAACACACACCCCAGTCTCACCCAGAAAGCAGTAATGGCAGGGGACTACCTGCCCAGGCTGCTTTTGGGACGGGAGCACAGCAGGACATAGCCTGTGGACAGCATTAATAAAGCGCTTTCTGACTCAGAGGGGGACAGTAAGAGGGGACAGTAAGATCAGGCAGGTCTGCTGGATTCGGTGCTAACATGCAGGGAGGGATCAACTGGGAAAGTAAAGGTGACAGCAACCAAGAAATGATAGACTGAGACACCCTTTGGAAGGCTGAGTAAAAGAGACTATGAAAAGTACCATCAAGGCAAGGTAAACTTAAAAAAACTTGCCTGTTATAAACTCTTACTCTATATTAATGGGAGGAAAAAAAGGAATTAGGGTGCCAGTTCCTTAAAGAAATTACACAAAAGCTCTTTATTGACCTCAGATAAAAAGGGGGAAGTGTACAGAAAACTATCTAGGTCATACTACTAAAGATGAGCATAAAAGAATAGCAGGAGTGCCTAGGGACAAAATCAGGAATGACAAGACAAAGTGAGCTGTAACTCAAAAGGGACATTAACACAAATACTTCAGCAGCTAAAGGACCAGGAAATTTAGAACAGGAATAGGAATTCAGAAAAGAAGAGTATCAAAAAATGACACAAGTTCAAAACATTTAATGTCAGCACACAAGTGTCTTCACTAGAAATGTCAGCAGCATGCAGATGGTTAATACAATTAATATAGTCAACAAAAAGGGTAACATTACGTACAGCACAGTTACTCAAGTATTTCTAAGAAAAATACTTTAAAAGTAAAGCAGAGATTGACAGATGGTTTGAATTTTTAACCCAAAGGCCCAAATAAGGAGAAAAGGTTATGATAACTTGGGCATCCTTTTCATATCGGTTGGGCATGTTGTTGTTTGTCCTAGGATAATTCAAAAAAAGAGGAATTAATCTCAAAATTGTTGATGGTCATCCTGGAGAGCTCACAGGCAGTTTCTGGCAGTCAGAAATATCTACTGCACTTCTAACAAGAAGAGGAAAAAGAGGAGTTGGGAATTAAAAACCTGTCATGTTCAATTACCGGAAAATTACTTGAATAAATCATACCATCTGTAAACCCACCGAAGGTACTAAAGCAGAAGAATGGTAGGGAACAAATTATACCAAACCAATCTAATTTCCTTCTACAACAGACCAAGAGGCCTTTTGGACAGGGAAGAAGCAATAGATGTCGAAACTAGATTTCAGTAAAGGCCTTTGATGTCACCCAACAATGACAATCTCATCAGTAAACTGCAGAAGCAAAGATTAGATCAAACCACCATAGGATGGCTGCAAAAGTCATCAGACACTATTCCTATGGGGTTATTATCCACGGTTCTCTGTCACAAAGGAAAGATGCATTGAGCTGGATATTTCATGGATAACTGCACCACTTCCATCTTCATTCAGTGCTTTCACCAATCATTTGGACAATGGAATAAACAACCTTATCAAATCTGCGTACGAGGAAGAAGGGAGAACTGCAAGTATACTGGATGACAAACAGAATTCAAAATAAACCAGTCATAGAAGCAGTCAGGAAAAGGGGATAAACGGAGCAGGAACTTAAATTGAGCATTGTATTTTCGTAGCAACGTCCAACTGAATGAATTTGTGTCAGGAAATCGCTGGCAATGTAACAGCTCTTAAGAGGATGGGAAGGCAACAGATACCAAGCAGAAGGGAAGTCAAAATAATGCCACTGTGAAGAGGCAAACATCAGACAGGGATGTATGAACAGGTTAATTTGTGTCTTTCAGGATACATTTTTTCTACTTTAGTTGGCACTGATAAGGCCTCAGATGAGAGAGCATCCAGTCTTAGAAAACATTTGAGGCAATTTAGTTTACAGGAGATTGTTAATTCCCCGCCTCATCCCTCCAGCACTCAAGTATATGACAACCTGTTGCAGAGAAAAGGAACATCTTTGTGGATGGGACAGGCAGCAACAGGCTTAGATGGAAGCAGGATTATGGTTAGAGATGAGGAAATCTTTATAATCATAAGGCTAACAGCCCCACCTCACAGCAGATTAGCTGGTTTGTTCCTTTATTTGTACAATCATGTGATGCATATAAAAAGCATCTTGAAAAGGCAAGTGGAGTCTCCTTCTCTGCAGACATTCAAAACCCGCCTGGACGCCCTCCTGTGTGACCTGCTTTGGGTAATCCTGCTCTGGCAGGGGTTGGACTGGATGAGCTTTTGAGGTCCCTTCCAACACCAAATATTCTGTGATTCTGTGAAGAACCATCAGAAGACCTTTTGGGTCCCAAAGCTGTAGATGACCCCCTGCTGACCACAAAAGCAGCCTCCCTTCTCTTCAAAACTGTGTACTGCTTTTTGCAGTGCTAGCAGTCCCAAAAATTAATCTCTAATTGGAAGAGAGCTCTGCAAAAGCGCACAGCTGGGAACAGCTGAGGAATTGGCCACTTCCAGATGGACAGATGCCATCTCCTTTTCACCAGTGCAAACTGCCCCCCTCTGTGACTGCGTGTTGGCAGCAGCATCCTCCTTCAGGGGCAGCTCTTGGGGGGTTGTCCGTGCTTGATGGCTTTGTGAGGAGGTTGATTTGAACTGGAAGTCCCAAACTTACAGCTCGTTTAAAAGCATAGCAGTTGTTGCTTGATGCTTGTAATCCACTTGACATTCTGGCTTGTTTTACCAGTACATCAAGCTGGTATGACAAACAAGCTAATTAAATGGAGAGCAGGGTGTATTTTCACAAGCTCCACCCAGACCGCAGAGGTGAGCTCTAATTCCTCGAGTGCTGTCACTAAAACATAAGTCACTGCATTTAGAGTCGTTTCCAGGGGGGTAGGGGAGGTTGCATGGATCAGGTGTAGTTACCCTGAGATATCAGTTGAGCTGTCACTGGGAAACCTCTCTCATTCTCAGAGTGAAATTTTCAATTGGGTGTGAAGAAAAGCTGGAAGTTAATACACTTTGCACCAAACACATAATCTGAACATGTCCTTATAAGGAAGCTATGGACTTCTTAATACTCTCCTAAATTCATTTGGATGTGAAAGCAGAGACTGGGAGCTAGGTTTCCCCCAGATGAGTGACCATATGACTGCATTTTAGCTACATAAGCAAGGCTGGCACTAACTTCAGCTAGCAAGAGCAACCACATCCCTTACCCTTTAAACTGGGCATAGTGACAAAAGAAATGCAAGTTACACAGATCCTCGCTCCTGCCGAGATGTCAGAGCCTTTATAGTCCAAAGAAGCTAAAAATCACCTTCAGCAAGAGCAGAAGCTCCCTCCCACTCTTTTCAACTATGGGAAAAGGACACAAAATAAAGGTCCAGACTCTGACTGAAGGCTCCTAAGTGGCACTTCTGAAGTGTTCTGACAGCTACAAAAAATAAGTTCTTTACGAAGTGCTTTTTTCTTGTGAAGGACAATCCAGGACTGGGATACAAAGCATTCCTTTTTAGCAATTCTTCTTAACCACACATGGTGCAGGAATTCACAAAAGAACATCAACAGCAATTCTATAATAACCAAAAGGAAAGAAAAAGTTACTCCATAAATACTGACTGCAAAAAGCGAGCTTGCTTTGTCTGGTTTACAGTTTTAGGTCTTTCATGAGAACAATCAGCTCCCATAAATAAATTATTTTCAAGTTCCACAGGGAACAGCCTCAAACTGAATTAGTGGAAATTAGATTTTCCTTTTCGTTCTCTTCCACAACCAATATTTCACAGAAAATGAAGATGAGACATTTTGGTTTCTTACCAGCAGTCTCACTCATGACTAAGACATGCTGAGGCTCAAGCACAAAAGTCCTCGAATGTGGATAAAGATGAATCAACCTTTGAGCCCAGAAGACACTTCAGGACACGCATTCCAAGGCAAAAAAAAGTCACTTCAATATTGTACCAACAATAACAAAGTGTAGGGCAAGTCCATGAGACAGCTGTTCTGAAAACAGAGCTCGTGAGAAGGTAAATAATTCTGCTCAACTCACAAGCACTCCTGATTCTTTTTCTCATTTCAAGCTTAGAGGACAGTGCTTTCCATTCTGTTGTTTTCAGTCTCATTAACTACACATTTTTATTGACTAGTAACACCATTGAAGGAAATGCAGTGTTGCTGTTAAGGTCATCTCAGCACCTTCCCTGTACTTTCACTGTTATCCTGCGAGTTTCTAACACTTCAGGTTCTGTATCATTCTCCTACTGCCTGAGGCCTACTGTTTCAGTTGATATTACGATCCATGGGAACTTTCTGGTATTGCTCCTTCACCCAGCTCTTTCCTTAGTCTTTAAAGAACAATAGGAAAGTTGTTTCAACAGAACTTCTGGAAATCACCTAGCCCAACCTCCCGCTGAAAGCAGGCCCACTGCCAGCACTAGTTCCAGTCAGGTTAGTCAGGATTTTGTCTAGCCACGTCTTGAAAACCTTCAATGACAGAGATTTTGCAACCTCTCTAGGAAACCTGCTCCCAACTCCTAACCATCTCTGTAGCCTCTTCTGGACCCTCTCTAGTTTTTCACCACCTTTCTCAAACCAAAGAGCCTGAAACCAGACACAGTATCACAGCTGCAGCCTCAACAGCATGAAGAGGATAATCATTTCCCTTGCTCTGGTGGCCATGTTCTACTGCAGCCCAGCATATACACTGACTTATTTATCTTGTGAACAAGCTGTTCGCTTTCATTCAGCACACGCCACTGTAACTCCCAGGTGCTCTCTCAGCAAAGCTGCAAGGGATTATTCTGCACCAGGTGCAGAACTTGGCACTTCTCCTTGTCAAACTGCATGAGGTTTCTGTCAGCCACATCCTGAACCAAGGCTCTGTCTTTCAGCATATTAACTCCCTCACTTCTAGAGGAATATTGTCTAATTAGCAGGGTCATCAATGACATACTGAACATCGGCCCCAGGATCACCTTACAGAGTACTCCACTTTTAACCACCTTACAAATGAACATTGAACTGATTTTAGCCCAGTGATCCAGACAGTCCAAGCCACCACACAGTCCACTCACGTCACTTGTACTTCCTCTGGTCCAGATGAAGATGCTGTGGGAGATTGTGTCAAAAACCATCCTAAATTCAAGGTACAAGAACATCCACCACTGCCCTCATCCACATAACAAGTAATTTAATTGTATAGGGCAATCTGGTTGTCTGGTTGTCTTTTACACACCTCCTTTGTAGCATGTCCTTACATCTCTTCACTTCTTGTGTGCTCTCTTCTGGCCTTCTAGTTCACTAACAAGCACCTTGCTTATATAAATAAACCTTCTGCAAAAAAATTCACCCTCATAGGCAGGAGGTCACAGCAGACCCCCACCACAGCACCATCACTGTTACTCTCCATGTCTTGTTTTCCTTTGTTATTGTAATGCATTGCTTTACCCCGGTAACTCCAGTCTCCAACTATTAAAACACAGGTGGTAACTCAACAGGTGAAACAAAATGGACATAGATCAATTTTTGTTTCTCCTGTCCATGTTCTTTCTTGTGTCGTCTGTCCTAATTTAGGCCTGAAACTATCAGAGAAAACATACTGTGGTCTAAACCACTCTAATGTACAATGCAGAGGGTTTATCAGTAGCTCTATGAAGAGTTCAGATGTTGCTGAAATATCAGGCAAAAGAGGTTTTCCCACAGGGACTGCTTCTTGCAGCAGGTAAAGACATCCATGACACTGGCATACGATGGGATGCATACATGCTGGCTTTAAAAGGAACAGATAGTACCATCATGAGACCACCAATCAGTGTAGCACCCGCTGCCCAGACTGCAGTCACCAGCTGAAGGAGGAGGAATGAAAGGCTTGAACTACACCTGCCACTCACCTGAACAAGGCTTGAGATTTTCAGAAGGCACAAGACAGGACATTTGTGCACATGACGTTTAGCAGAAACGGTACTGAAAACCAAAATGCCATGCAGATGTCTAAAGGCTGTCCACCTCACGCCATGCAGCACAGCGCAGAGACCAGAGCTAGCATCTCTGTGCTTCAGCATGTTCAGGGTTCCTCACAAACACTTTCAACCTTTTCAGTGTAAGCATGGCTTAATATAACGCTCTTTCCAAGAAAATGCAGAGAAGTTGCACAAGCCCGTCTGCTGGCTACTTTTGGATATCAGCATTTGGCACGTCACATCTTGCAGGCACACCCTGCAGCTGTGTCCTGACCCAGAAAGCTTCACTTCCACAGAAGTTGCCTCCTACTCTCTGGGCATAGATAACCCCTTGATCACTTCCCAGGGGAGCCCACCTCTCCATTTGATTAGATACCAGGAGTTCAGCAGAGCATCCAGATACCATCCCTGTTACTGTATTCTAAGACAGACTGCACATTTTATCCTCAGTCACTCTGATCTGAGTACTACTTTTTTGTCCAGCCTACTGGAATACTCTACAACCACACAGGAGGGGTTTTGACGATGTTTTTTTGAAACAAGGCTAACAACTAAGAAATAATTTCATACAATCACCCACTAATTCAATCCTGAGTTTGGGAACTATCTGCTAATTATGATTAAAATTCAGCAAGTTTTACCCAAGCATATGAACTTTTTGGGTCCTGGGATGCGATACAGGGAGCTTCCTCTCCAAAATGTTAGTTATGAGCTGGTAACATAACATAAGCAAATACTCAAATTCAGACCAAGTGTGCCTTTGGATAACTCCTCAGATGATCTGATAGCACAATCTTATTACGCCAGCAAGAATATTATGCAAATACATCTTCCAGAATTTTGCAACCTTACCAGCATGTATTAAATAGCAACACTGAAAAACATATTCTGAGGCATCAGTTTCTTGCTTTTTGAAGTACATGAAGCAAGAACAGCTTGAAGGAAAAACAACCCAAGTGGAAGAGAGGACAACAGCTAATCATTACAGAAGCAGGAGAGGAGCACAAACCTTGGCCAGAAGATTTTTGGGTTTACGCTGTCCATCTCAACTTGCAGGGAGCACAAAACGCAAGATATGCCAAGACAACTCCACCAGCAGATGTGGGCATGAACAGAAACCAGACACATCAGACATCATGCTGTAGCTGTATGAAAATTAGTGAAGTGTTGATCATCTGCTAGTTCCAGCTATCACATAGAGCAGGCAGTTTGTACAGGAACACTCAGGATTAGGAAGAGTCACATCCAAGAACTGTCAGTTTTAATGAGAAAGGAACCAGCTGCAACTCTAAACTGAACTTTGGGCTTCTTCCTCAAACATTATCTGGATAACCTCTTGAACAGGATTAAATAAAAGAAATACTATGATTTTTGTGTGTGTGTGTGAGTGAGAAGATAGTAGTAAGCTGTTTATTAGTCATATGCTTCATTTAAAAAAATCAAGTACTAAAGGCTAAAAGAGCCACCTATGAAATCCAGTCAACATTTCACCATTAAAATACCCTTAATGTAATCCAGCCTGATGAAACTCATCATTGTGACAAGGTTAATACTGTACACAGCACACACACTTTAAGAAAGAGCAGCAAAAGACCAGAAAAAGTCTTCTGTTAACCTATAAAAGCGCGTTTCAGCCAGTACCAGGCTATGAGTCACCACCACAGAGGTGGTCGCCAACACGGCGGACGGCTGTTCCCTGCACAGACACACTGCCTTTTCCCAGATTCTTAAGTCTGGTTTGTAGCTGCAACTGGCACGTCCTATATCCAATTTAGTGATTACTGCTCCACAGTTATCTGTCTGCAACTAGCACATCCCATATCCAATTTAGCAATTACTGCTCCACGATTATGTGTCTGGCTTAAGACAGGTGTCGAGGCTGCAGGGTCTTCCATCAGTTTACTTCATCAAAACATCCTTTTACGTAAAACAAGATGTAATGGTAAAGCCTTTAGGATGATCGTTCAGTCTTTAGTCCCAAACACCATCACTCCAAACATTTAAATAAGTAAATCACTGTCACATCCTACCATTGCTAGCAGGTGTCTTTATGGCATGGAGGATCTCCAGCAGGTGAAACCCTGGGTGCACACAGTCTAAATGTGCAGTTGTATTACCAGGGCAGTAATATCACCCCTTAAACCAACTCTTCTGTAATGCAAGGCTCCTGGCTTGGTAACTGTTATATTTACATTAAATATTTACTTTCTTTTGTCTGGTAAGTTCTGGGTTTGGCAAGAGGTATCAGCTTCAGGTTTGAAAACAAGACCACACTTTCTGCTTAGAGAAATAACTCCTACATTTTTCAAAACACTGGAAAAACCCATTTCATGAAGGTTTAAGTTTCACAGAAACCAGAGGCTTTGTAAAAGAATTTTCATCCCTCAGTTCATGCTGTCGCTTGTGCAAAGACAAGAAGTTTTCATTTCCAGCCTCTGTACAGACTTTCAGCCAAGGCTGCCTCCAAGCTTCTGTACATTGTGTTAAACATTTAGTGATAAGATATTGAGTAATGTAATTCCCCGTTCTATTTAACCCTAAGTACTTCTAACACTGGGGATAAACACCTGCTGCCATTGCAAAACTCTTCTGAAGAAAACACTCAACTATAAAGATACTTTAGAAATTGGATCAGCGTTTGGATCAGGTTTACATCAAGGTCTGTTCAACTCTCATCCAGCTAAGCTCTCGGGGAGAGCAGATATTTATAATTTCTTAGTCTTTAATCATGCAATGACAGTTTAGATGGACTGAGTCCTGTGATGATGCTAACTGAAGGTTACGAAAAGCAGAGGGGTTTCTGTTGCAATCCCACACCGGGATCTAGATCAGATCTGGAATTTAATCTCTCCCATTACACAGAGAGGGAGTTGGATCCAGCTCAGGACCATGATGCCAGATTTTGTCCTTAAAGCATCATTACACAAAGAAAAGGCAGCAAAGACAGCGGCTATTGTGCTCCCTGATGACTGCTGTCCAAGGCTGACCTAGCACATTAAACGGAGAAACAATGCAAGCCACATGGAAAGCTTCGTGCTTTTGTCTTTAAAAACAAAAAACCCCACTGGTGTCAGGGTAACATGTCAGCAAGAGGGGATGAAGCTGTTTTCCTACAATAGCAGTTGCAGGAAACATGGGAAAATTAACTTCTGGCACTGAAATGCTTCATTAGGGTCCCAATTCCTGCATACGCTGCTCTCGTATTTCAGAGGACAGCTTCTGTCTCCACAGCTTCGTGCACAACTCACTAATCCCACGGTATCAGATCTCTTCAAAGAGTGTCTCTTCACCTGCATGTAACCTTCATTTGTTGACAGCAACCAGCAGGTACTCCTTCTCCAGTGTTTATAATGAATGCTTTGTTACTGCACCTGAATGAAACAGGGCAACGCTTCACAACATCACACCAGTTGCACCAATTTACAGTTATACAATGTGCATCTATCACACAAGCTTCACCTTTACAGTGCTATGCACCTTTCACACCTATTTCTTTTTAATACTGAATATTTACACAAATGCACAAATGGTTTTCTTGCTAAATTTTGCCAAGAAAGTCTCACTTTATGATTCTCTGGTGTTTTCCTTGACGGGGTATATAAGAAACCAAAAAAACCCCAACCAAACAGCCACAGTCTCTGTCTCCAAACTAATTGCTACATAATGATTTCTGACAAGAAACAATTTACATATAAGTGTGTGTATACATGTATTAAAATAAATGTATCTGTATCAAAAAATACAACTGATCCAGGACATATATAGACGTACATTATGGGTCTGTTTCTGGCTGGGCTGACTTTCTGCAATACTATGCCTCGGCGTCCTCTTTTGGTTCTGGTAGCTCCTGCTGCCGAGGTTTTTCCCGCTGGTTTCCACAGCCCCCAGCCCTGTGTCAGCCCAGGCACCTCTGCAGAGCTGGCTCTGGAAGCCGCCGTGGCCGCGGGCTCCTGCCAGGGCGCACAGCGCAGCAACGCGTCCAAGTCCAAGCGGTCCCAGCCGGGCTGGCGAGGTGCCCCGGCCACACCTTTTCCCTCGGGCAGGCGCCGGCTGATGGAGCGGGGATTACCAGCTGTGCTGTAACACAGCTAATGCACTTCTAAATGCTTATTTCTGATGACTCCGTCTAAACCCCAAGAGCTATTACTGTTAAAAGACTAACAAAGCCACTTGCAGCGCTCTCAGACTTATTTTTCCCCCCCTCATTTCTCATAATTATTTTTTCCAACTCTATCTAAATTACTGATGGCTCAATTATTATCACCCTGTTTAAACAGAACCATAATTGACCAGCAGCCTCCAAATGGCATTTAAACTGCCTTCAACCTCCAGCCTGTACAGAAAAAGCTTACCGTTCTAACACAAGGAGGATATGATGCCCCGGCTACCTTGACAATGAAGCAGACTGGAGTGAGAAAACAACTTGGTAGCCTTACACTTCATTTATTACTCAAAATTAGTAATTAACTAAATCCCTACCAAAAAGAAAACTCACTCTGCTTCATAATTATCACCCCTTGAACCATCTTTATGAAAAGGACAAGCTGCAGGAACTTTCTTCTAGAAATTCAAACTCTAGTAACATACATACAGTATTTTATTAATGAAATTATTCCATCTTTAACAAAGTAACCAGAATCTAAAAATAGCAGTCCAAGACTATTGAGATTCTTGAGACAGAATTTAAAAAAGAAATGCTGAAGAAGACTGTACTCAAATTAGCAAACTGAATTCAAGTAAACCAAGCCCACTCGAATGCAACGCACGAGACTGGAGATTATGGTTACTCTTTTTTCCCCAACACAAAGCAGCCAGCCAATAAAAGTCAGTATGTCAAAGCCCTTTTATAAAACCTTTCACAATTAAAAATCATGCCTAACATTCCTAATGCCACTGCACAGAAGGGCTCCTTTCCTGCTCATGCAACTAAAACCCTCCTCAGCAGTAGATGTGTATCAGTCGCGGAAGTAGCTCACAAAGAAACGTCAGCGTATCAATTAATCCACAGACACCAGGAATTTACGCTACAATACTTCAGTGAGAGTGTGTTAACTTTTCTTTAGCTCCATACATACTTAAAGTGCACGGAACCCTGGATGCATTAAAGCCAAACAAAAACCACCACCCCAAAAACCTACCTGTTTAGATAATTGCCAGTTATTAGTAATAAGTGAGTAAAGGCACTAATTTAGCGGGAGACTCCCTACCAACTTCAGGAAACCTTGGGTTCACCTAAGAAGTTTAAGCCCCATGCTTATAGCTCCAAGAGGACAATGGAGTTTTTAATCAAATACACATGAAGTTCTTAAATACAGGGGAAACACACTCCTCTAATGAGTGTGCATTTGAGAAAATTAAAGAAACTTAAAAGACAGTATCTTTATAGAACAATTGAGTTGTACAACTTAGGTATAATTCCCAATTTCAACAGAAGTTGCCTAAAAGATATAACAGTAACTACTACGACTGGGCCATTAAAAAAATAAAATCACAGTTCTTTGGCCAAGCACTATTTTACCCCTTCTGGAAAGTTCTGAGAAAAGCAAGCAGCATTCAGAAACACATTAACTTCTCAAAGAAAGTTTTGCATCAAAGCTCTGCTTTTAAACTTTTATTTTTTAAACAACAACAACAAAAAATCCTCCACTTAGGAAAGTTAAGTTGTCACCATCTTACATTTCAGAATACAAAACTGAAAAAAATCCCTATTAAAAAAAACACAGGACTTCAGCCAAGTATTCAGCTACTTATTGCTGTTGTTGTAACTCAAGTCCATTTAAACCCCGATGTTTTGGTCGTTTGTAGCAAGAACAGGTTTGGAACGCTAGCAGCAATAGAAAACCCCTTTAAAACCTAGACATAGTTACACTGTTGAATGAAAATTAGCAGAAACCATAACCATTGGAACATAATAAAGCATCCTGTAAAAGTAGAATTGAATTGACAGCTAGAAAAAACAGGGTTGATTTAAAGTGCTATCCCAAAAGACTCACGTGGGTCTAAGTAAAGAAAAGTCCTTTCCCCCCCACTAGATGAAGCCCAGAACCATGGCACTACCCCAAACATAGCGAAACGCAGTCTTCACTCTGCCTCAACGCCCAATCTCCCCCACCCTCCTCCAACAGCTGGAACAGAGACACTGGAAATAACTGCCAATTCCAAATCTAGGTGATATGCACAAACGTACGGTTAAATAAAGTCTGGACAGCAAACAGTACACCTGAGTTCAATCATACAAACTAACTTCTGTAAATAGCGTTAAGACGAATAGATCCACGTCTCTAATATGAATCTAGATGTATTTTCTTACAAAACGCATTAATAGAAATATCCAGGCAAATACATACCATACAATAGCAAAAGCTTTAAGCCCCATTTAATAAGATGACTTTCTGATTAAAAATAGAAGGCAATTAAGATTTACTCAAAATTACAATTAAGAAAAGCTTTCACAGTGCAATATTGAAACTGTCACAAAGTTAAGAAAATACTGATATCAAAGTACAATCACAATGTTAAAGTAGACAAAACTACTATACAAGGGCATATCTTGTAAAATTAAAAGGAATGAACACAACACAGGGGACACGTCATGTCCCTGCTCTACATATCTCATTTCCTAGTCTTCAGAGTCGTAATTGTGTCTTTCTGACATCAGAAGTCTTGTTAAAACCAAGAGGTTCATTCTTCTTTGTAGACCACATTTCAGAGCCCAGTTACTTCTTGAAAGTACGTTCTTCATCACTGCACAATTTCAAAGTAGTGCAATATCGCCATGATGTGCTGAGGCATGAACACATAGCCCGTGTACAGTGCCATTCCCACAATGGAAACTAGCATGGAATCTGAGTTACAGTTGAGGAAAAAAGCATTTAAAGAGGGAAGTGCTTTAGACATCACATAACTGTAGCACTGAAACCTTCCTGGTAACTATCTTGTAACATTACACTTTTAAATCAGACCAGGTCAACTGCACTCAACAGTTACAAGTGTAGGAAGAACCGACTGCACACTGCAAACCAGAGCACCGGTAGGAGCGATGAGCTGAATTATGGCAGGATCCCTTGCATGTTACCTGCTGCCTTGTGATGGACACAAGAGGACAGGCCGAAGTGTGGGGAGGGTGATGGAAGAACAGAAAATGGGCACTGACCATATAGAAGGTTTTGCAGGCATCTTCCTAGGTGTTAAGCAAGTTTTGCAGAAGCCATTCCCATTCAGCCAAGCAGGAAAAGAAGTCAAACATTACCAAAGAAACAAAAACCAAACCAAACCACAATAATATGAGTAGCTGTACTGAATAAAAGTTCTTATTTGTGGACGAACTGGTCATTTTTAAGCAGACAGCATTAGATGCTGACCTCAACTTCTTGGAATAGTATGACCTAATAGATTTAATTTACGATGCACAAAATGCATCTGGTGTGAAAGCTGTACTGTTGGCGTAATAACGCCAGGAGAGCTCACATCCATTTCTAGCTGCCAATGTCCTCTACACTTTAAGTCACTACAGTATTTGGTTCATTTCTCTATCTGCATGGCACACTCAGACCCTTCCTCATGGGCAAGCAGCTCAATTTGTGTGGTGCTTGATAATAATTCACGTGCTGTTTGACAGTACTTCAGACACTGAAACTGCAGAGGGAATGAACAGTTCAAGTTCATTGTGACATGCACCTTTGTGTTTCACTCACAAACCATCAGCCAGCACGGCTTGCAGTCAAGCTGTATATTTAAACAATTTACTTTACTATAGCAGGTCACACTGCAAAACAAACTGCACCTGAAGCTATCTGCTGAACAATCTTAAGAAGACCACTTTATGAGTTGAACTCCTAACAGGGACCTACTGTAAAACTTATATAGAGAAGAGAGATGACAGCTTATAATGTATACCTACAACTGGACCTTTGTGGAGCTCTAGGGCTCTCAAAGCTTTATCTACAGAAATTATGGCATCAGCTTACTGAAAGACAATGCCATTCACAGTTTAACATTCCAGAAACACAAAATTACACTAAATTAATAATGACCTGTTGATTTCATCCAACTACCTGCAGAGATTCAGTAAACTTAGACAGAAACACTATAAAAAGCCCTGGAGATTAACAAGCACGATAACTCTGGATAGCAGTGCTCGGTTTCCACAGGTGAAACCAGAGCTGCGCATGCTCTGCGTCTTTGAGAAATCAAGTCACCGCAGCACGCGTGTAACAAATGCTCCATGGCCAACTTCCCCATCGCAGCGCAGAGGTATTAGTTGTGCTTAGTGGAGCATACGAGCTGCTCGGTGTATTTTTAGTCCCAGAAGATTATACAGTACAAGATACTAAAATGAAGGTCAGCTCATAAATCCACGTTTCTGTATCAGCGCTCACTTTGGATTCGGGAGCACAGGCAGCAGTGAGACACAGCAGAGCCACGCACTGCCAGCTCCCAAGGCCGCTGTGTCTGCACCACAGCTGCACGGCGCCTGGCAGACCTGGCCCACTGATGCTGAAAGTGTCCCGTTTGGGGACAAAAAACAGTTCTGCTGACCCAAGAGCCCAAGCAATACTTGTGCCACTTCTGACACTTGTAAGCTAACTGGCAATTCACTGTGATACGAGCGTTTTGTAAAAGTAAACATGCACACACGCTTTCATCTACTTAAATATTTTGCACAAGTTAAAAAGCTGCACAGTTAACACACAAGAGAAAAAAAATACTCCTGACTAACGTAATTGCAGGGAAAGCAAAGATGAAGCTTCCTCAGCAATACAGACATGCCATAAAAAGGAGAAGGTACACTAGCAAGGAACACAACATTTGGAAGGTCAGAGTCCCTACCTAAACAATTGTGCACAGTAAGTCTATAAATTCTAGAAAAGAAAAACAGTACATTATCTCCACTTCTACTGACTTTACACGGGGGGGGGGGGAACGCTGATCACACAGCTGTAACTCAGGCAATGACTTTTATAGAGCAGATGTGAGCTCCTTTACAAAATTGACCAGTATCTCAGTAGAAGCAGCTTCTCACTACTACTCACACCCTTCTCTTTGTTAATGTTTTGGTCAATTTCTCTCTTTGCTGCTCAACATTAACTGGCAATGGCTCAGGGTCATTCATATGAGACACCATTTTAAGTCAAGATCAAAACAGCCACGCTTAAGAGAAAAATACTTATGAAGCCATAACAATACGGGAAAGAATATTATGCCTGCATTAAAGGGCTGGGCAAAGAGGCAAACCTATAGTCTTTACAGACCACATAAGCATCTGTAAGTCTTTATACCTTAACACAGGCATCTCTATCAAGTTCTTCCACTCCAAAGGAGTCAAACTCACGAGCTTGAGGATTAAATACTCATCTAATAAAAATAATGTCACAAAGCACCACGCAAATGTGAGCTTGCAAGGTTTTGCAGCATGCACATTTACCTTCCACTAGGCAAAAAAACAAAATTCGGGAAAGACACTTGTGCTTAGCAGAAAGCTTGACATTTCAGTAGAAAAGACAAGAGAGAGAACCCCCATAACTGAGCAGAAGAAAAGTTAAAGGAGTCCCTGGTGTCCCCACCCACGGCAGGGGTGGAACAAGATGACCTTTAAGGCCCCTTCCAACCCAAACCATTCTGATATTCTCTGAAAAAACTTCGAAATTGAAACTTATGCCCGAGGAGAAACGGTCCAGACTGCTCGACGCCCGCTGACAGGATGCGGAGCTCCATCCCGAGCACTGCTCCCCAGCTCGGGGAGCACGTTAGCTTGTGTCGGTGAGGAGGGGACAAGCCCCGCTCC
>NW_010173778.1:22144-61497 GCF_000695765.1 Mesitornis unicolor | reverse complement strand
ATAATAATAATATATACATATATATATGTATACTTAGACAAAAGAGTGAGGTGTTTGGCAATCTGCTTTGAGTGAACAAAGATAACCAAGATACTTCATGTATTATCAAGGAAAACTCATACAGAATCTCATTCTCAGTTTATGGGAACTGAGAACAGTCCTGGATATAACTAATAAAACAAATTTTCAGGAACAGAATTTGACACTGCCAATATATATGATACATAGATGTATTGGGGACATTTCTTTCTTTCAGCAGCCCCTTCACCTTCATATAAGCAGAGAGCAATAAGTCTCCAAACACCCTGTTAAAGGTCCAGAGGCTGTGGAGTTTTGCTCTCCAGAAAGTGGAAATAATTAAGATCACCTGCATAGCTCCCAGATGAATTGATAAAGATGTATTTCAATTAAATCACAGTCCTTGCATCTTGTCTTTCCTTTCATGTCCAGGACAAAACCCAGTTCTTGTACATTTCGTACACTCCCCTGAAGAGAAAGAGTTCCATTACATTTTAATGGCTATCTTCTGAAAACTTTGCCTTTGAGTGTGTAAATCTATGTCATTCCTCTTATACTGAGCCAGTCAAAAGATATGTACCTTGTAATGAAAGATGTACCTTTGAGTCATTTCACAAGAACATCATCCTTTATCATGAAGCTGTGTTAGGGCGCAATTGTGGTCAAGATGGAGCACAGTCATACTGATTCCACTGTCCTTGCTACCCAGGGATTGCTTTTGGAGTGCTAAAGAGATGAAAGAGGCAATCAAGAAAGAGATTCCATTTCATTCTCTAGTGAAGGAACATTCAGCTTGTTTTTGTGCAATGTGTTTCTGATGACTGCTGACACATGAATAAGAGAGACCTTACGGCAAGTCCACATACTGTCATGAGGTGTAAAAAAGGCCACAAGGCTGGCTCACTTTTTTTCTTACCACCTGACTCCACTCCACTAGTATTCTAAGTAAAGCACCTCATAAGAACAAAATTTGTTACAAGAAAAAAGTAGAACTAAGCCAGGAGGGAAGACTCTTCATAAAAGAGGAGGTACAGTAACTTGGCAGGGATATAGACAGCTGCAATTTTGTTCTACTTGCTTAATAGTGTAAACAACTTTTGTTGGTTAGCTTTGTATGTGACCATTCAGGAAACCCTCTGTATAGACAATGTATCTTGTCAACCATTTCCTGTGTGTAAAATGTAATTCGTCACCCTGCACTGCCTTGGCAGCAGCCTTGTAAAGAACACACTGAACTAATGAATATTTCATAAAGATGTGATTTATTAGCATTCCTCTGCCTTTGCTCTGAAAGAGAACTATCCTTCAAAAGCTGAGCTTACAAAAGCTATCTGCAGGTATGGAAAGTAAACTGAACCCCCTGAAGACAAAACCACAATTTCTTAATAACCTCTGGGCCATATAGACTTTAGAAGAGATATTTAGTCAATCTTGTATTAATATTTTAGATGTTAAAGAAATGCAGTATAAGTTATTATAGTGAATTTGGCTGTCAAAACCATGAGCTATCACCAAAAAAATATTATTATTAACCTGAAATTATTCAGTTTCATATATTATGATGAACATATAAAAAAATAGGCCACAGCATAGCACAAATACTTCTGGGCCTTCTGAGCTAGGCGCATTTCCATATTTCTATGGAATACTTTTCCTTCCCAGAACCCACCAGCAAATCTATCATATACACAAATCATGAAGTTGTATGTACCTGTGCTTTTATCCTAACCACTAATGCCCTTGTGTACTATCTAATACAACAGCTGCTGTAACAAGTGTTCTTTTTCTATGATTGTGAATATTTATTGTGTTCGACTAATATGCATAATGCTGCATCTTACACAAAGATGTTGCCCCTTTTCTGAGAATTTGTGGACTCTGACACACTACAATCCAGGCACAAAACAAACCAGAAAAACAAATGTGGCAGCTCATGAAAGCAGAAAGTCAGTTGGTGGTACAAAAATACATTTTTAATTATTTAATGCATCACACTGCATCAAAAGGTTGCTTTTTTTTTCTGAACAGACATCCCTTATTTGCAGTGCTGGTGCAATCCAAGTATTACTTGTCCTGTATGCTCTTCGTACAAAACACTTGTTACACTCACCTGGTTCTAACAGCTGGATTATTAAGCCCTTATCTTCAGCTGTAGGAAATCATGTTTTCAACTCAAGAACCCTCTTATTCTGTGAAGATGGTAATGTTGCATAATGTCAGACCACTACAAAACAACACAGAAGTACTTCACAGGAAGAAACATCCATTATGGTTGTGTTTAAATTTTGTAGATTAAGACTTTCTTGCATCACTTTTTCCAAGGACTGGAAGCTCCAATGCATAGCTTTGAGATATGAGATCAAAGGAGACAGATCCATGTGGATTGCAAGTTATAAGGACCGGATTTTCCCAGGCAATAGATTATACTTTTGTAGTGAAGTTTTTAAAATCTGTCTTAATTACTTAATCTAATAATTTTCATGGAAGAAATACCCACTGTGTGTCTTTAGACTTCAGGGAGAGAAATATATATGGAAGGGGAAAGAGGTTTATGTTACAGGAGTAATATTACAAACAGGAAAAAGAAAACTAAAGAACTCCTATGGTATACTCAAGAACAATATGATACACATGAGACAAAGGGTCCAGCAAGACTGGATGAACCCGACATATGTATAGACATATTTCCTGCAGAGCTTGTCGCAGAAGCTGGAAAATCTCACTCACTTACCATGCTATGAGTCTAAGCCCAAAATATTAAGGGAAAATATGGACATACTCTTCCTAGAAGCTGGGTCTTGTGCAGAGGCATTAATCTAGGAAAAACAGACCTATAATCCACCAAGTGTGTGTACACATGTTTTTAAAGATTTGTGGAATTAAATGGGGTAAAGCAAATAGGTTGGGGGATTTGAAGGGACACTTAAGTGTGGGTTACTAATACGTTGAAACACCAAGTGATTAAGTTACAATTTTGCTGCACTTACCCTCCCTACATAACCTGGCGTACAATTCAACCTAATCATCTATCTAAATGAAAAATTGGAACCTTTTGGTTGTTATTAGAGATTTTTGGGGAGGGTAGCACTGAACAGAAGTCTGAAGCAGTTATCACATATTCTCAGTTAGTCAGTAGTAATTTATACTACATGACGAATTTGTAGAGCAGTATCTTGTCAAGGAATTCCAAAGATAAGTTACAATTAAAACTTAAGTAAACACTGATTTAGGGCTTGAAGTCCATCTTCTTAATTCTTGTTAAATAACAGCAGATGCAGAATTTTCAAGAAAAGTCTTTGAAGTGGTGGGAAAAGTCAACAATATTACTAATAAAGTAAATAAAAAACCCTTTTGGAACAAAAAAGTAAAGTTTGAAGAATCAGTTCTAACTAATTTTGTGATTTTTTTTTGCCATCATAGAGTGGTACAGAGTCAAACATGAAGGTTTTACGGTAATTTGTGAGGCAGATATATAAGAAGCAGGAAAAATGTCAGAGTAAGAGTTTATAACTAAATCTTTATAACTTAATTCTCAGATATAATTTAGTGCAGAACTGTTTCTGAGAATACCGTGAGGAAATAGATAAGGTTGCACGTAAATCACTGGAGAGTCAATGTGTCACTGTGCCTGATGCATTTCTTTCTTTGGATGGCCCAACAGTTTATGTAGATAAAAGAATGCCAGCACACTGGATTTAACTGGAAAGTCCTCCTTCCACAGAGGAAAAATAAAACCTGTTCTTATCACCAATGTGAGACAAAGTTATGATAAAAGTCTGACTGGTCCTTCAACTGTGTTTTGAGGTAGGTCGATGCAGGCTGGATTGTAGTCTTGACAAACTTGCACTGATGACATCACCACCTTCTGAAACTGGAAACGAACCAAGGAAGTGTGGAATTATTTTGGGAAAACTCCCTACAGAATTCACACTATTCAAAAGGAAAATCAGTCTAACATAGTTCAAAAGTAACTTGGGAGATAAAGAAAGAAATGTATCCCAAACCCTTACATGTGAAAGCCATCACAGATTGACCCAAACATCTAAACTCAGTCTTTCACAGGACTTTCAAGATATTACAAAAGCTTTGTGGAAAATTTCAGTGGCATTGTTGCTCCTATTACTACACTGTGTAAAAACCAGAAGGCTAACAAGGTAATTCTGGCTGAAGCTTTCCAAAGAGGCTTTAAGCAAGTAAAGGCATTCTCTTCGCATTCTCTTCTTAATCTTTCTTGTCCCATCTTTGCTTTCTCGAACTTTGAGAAAATATTTGAGCACACCTTCAGTATTTGAGAAGTGCTTATGAAATTCGGGAACGACACTGAAAGAGAAAAAGCCACCTTGAAGTTTTCTTAAGAAAAAAAGAAAAAGTGAGCAAAAGTTTTCCATCATAGAAGAAGTGTACTTTCAAGCAGCAGAACCATTATCTGATCGATTGTAAATGTAGGCATCACTCATAGTAGCCCTCTTTAATCCGGTTTGACAGAATGAAAGGGACATATTCTAAATTGCTATAATAAAGCCTTCTGCTTCAGGAATTTAATATGAGAGTTGTTCATATCAAAGGTAAAATGTGCATATCAAAGTAGTAGGGGGGGTTTTTTTGCACTTTTCAAAATACTAAATGGGATGTCTATATTCAAATTATGCAAATATATTTTTTCTTTTTTTTTTCCTGCCTTAGCCCTTGGCTTGTATCAAGAGACACTTCAGGATAGCTGGTAAACATCAAAGCACTCTAGTCCCTACCTGTGCTATATTTAAAATTAATGTATTAGACCACTTAACAATATTCAATTTCTTGTACAGTTCTCAAGACTATAGAAAAGTCAGGGAGAAGAGTAGGGGAAGTCCTTTATAAACATGCAGAGGTTTCTATAAACACTGTTAATGTAGTACATTGGTATGACAGAAACATTTCTTAGTGTCTCACACTAGGCACAGAATCCCTGACAAGTGATGGAAGAGTTGGAAGAGTGTTTGAACTTCAGGTGTCTCTATGAATTCATTATAAATGCCCAATATGTTTGTATTTAAAATTAATACATTTTTACATTACTAAATAACAATAAAAATAACCATTGCCTCAATTATTACCATAAAAGTTAATTACAGTCAAACACATCTCAAAATTATCAGATAGTACTGCCTAGACAAAGGACACATTTTCTTTCTCCCTTTTTTTTTTCATTCTGCAGTTACCTAGATGGAAGTTTTATTGATGCATTATGACTAATCACACAGACACCATTATTTTTTTGTGCGACTTCATGAGTCCATCACAGTACAGATGTGTATAATTTAGCATAGAATCGTACAATGTGTTGTGTTGGAAGGGACCTCAAAGTTCATCTAATCTAACCGTCCTGCAGTGAGCAGGACTAACTTTAACTAGATCAGGTTGCTCAGATTCCCATCGCTTCACTGAGCGACTGGTTCTAGTGTTTCACCACCCTCAAAGTTAAGAATTTCTTTCTAATATGTAATATAACTCTACCCTTTCTAAAAAAAAAAAAAAAACACAACAAAAAAAACCAACAAAAAAACACACACAAAAAAACACACACACAAACCCACCACACATTTTTTTTCCTATGTGTGGCTTTTCATATTGCCAAAACTCAGGGATTTCAATCAAAACATTTTGGAAGCCTAGGTCTGGTGCTTTACAGTGCTACTGCCCTGCTATCTGCCCTGCTTCTCTTCTGGAAGGTTATCTAAACGTTGCCTAGACAGCTGGTCCTGTGTTCCAGAGTCTTCACCACCTCAGACTTTGGTCAGCTGTCTTGTATCAATAGGTTTGATCTGCATTTGCCCTGAGACACTGGTCTGTAAAATATAGCTGCTGAAGAATAGACCTCTTCTCCATTTTGACGCTTTTGCTAAAGAGGAAGAAATTGCCACAGAGCATCAGGGTGAATACATCATGGAGCTGCCTCTACTAAGCCTACCACATCTTGCTTCTCGGTCTCACTGGGTTACATGAACACAGGAAGGAAATAGGAAATATGGTCAAAGAATAATTGTGTTTTTTGTGGGGGGTTTTTTGTCTTTTAATGATGTCAATATTCCAACGATTTGCAGTATTTGCCTTGCCTAATCCTAGTGAATGGAAACTTATTCCTCTGTGTTTTCAGCTTCTTAGGTTAACTGAAAACCCAAGCACAGCAGGCTTATTGAAGAATGACATTTGTGCCTTAAAGTCCAATTTTCTGCATTCTAGTGATTTAAAACAAATCCTTTTTGTATGGTTTGTAAAGAATGGTATTCTGGACTCCTCCAACATGAATATTGACTTTAATAGTTGAATAAAAACTAAATGTTATTTTAATATTTTCATTTTTATGTGTTGAGAACTTGGCATTAAGCAATGAATATAAATAGCCACATTTGGTGAAGAATACATAATTGTTTAGCAAGCAGTCTGAAAATTTTCATATGTTATCATCTTAAAAATGTATTGCCAAAAAAGGGAATAAGCACAAGGATAACGTACATGTAGTTTGTGAGTGCATGAAACTTCTTATTGCTAAATGGCAACGGCTGATTTATGACATATCATCTGCTATACACTTCATAATGCATATGCTGCATCTAAATTCTCTTTTAAAATGTATGTCATGGTGAATATGCATGTAGGAGAAGTTAAAAGGATTTTTTAATATTCTAAATTGCATAGTATTTATTTATCCCCACTTATTCAATAATATATTTATGAAATTTAAATGTATAGGTCTCCAATCTGCCAAACATCCACAGGGGTTCAGGTAGGAATATGCTTCTGGAAATGCTTATAAATATCTTTACTGTCTAAATTAAATTTATTCAAGAAGTCTGATTTTTTCAAGCAGTCCTGAACTTTTTGTTTTTTTACAAATAAATAACTGTAATGCCTGTGGTAGGGGTGGATAAGTAGAGACTGCTGCTCTGTTGAGTTAAACAGTAACAAAAGCATAGAAAATGACAGTTAATAACACAGGCAAAGTATCCAGAAAAGTTACAACAAGTGAACCATCAAAAAGTTATCTACTGTGTCATTCTTTATATTTCGCACATGATGTTTGCAATTAATTTTGATTCCTGTTGTACATCTGAAATCTGGTTCCCTACAGCTGAGAACAACTATAAACGCCTTTTGTAGTAAATCAAGAGAAATAAGCATTTTTTCAGGAAATAAGTAATCTAACTTTCTTACAAAATAATTCAAGATGACATAAACCTTTCCTATAAGTATTTTATTTCTCCATGTTCACTAAGAAGGCTGCCTATAGCAATTAACAAGAAATAGCAGTGGTCGTAAAAGCCTGGTCTTTTTACGTATTTTTGTTGCTGTTTGAATTTATTAGATATCAGAGAAGGAAAAAGTGTCACAAAACTGAGACTTCAAAATCTGTATTGCTGTTATGAGTCAAAATTCCTCAACTGATCATAGCGTTATAGGCCCAAATCAAATTTAGAAGCAATTACAGACCAACAATTGCCCTAAAAATTCTATTGTTATTTAACTCATGTTAGAGGACTAGGTCGCAAACACATTTCTAAAATTGGCCATTATGTTAAAAAGTCTAGCTGACACACAAAGAAAAGATACTTTGAATAGTACCAGAATAGATACTCTGGAACTCTATGGGCACAGAAAAAAAATATACTGATCATAATTAGAAAGGAATTTTCAGAGATGTGTCCAATCACTGAGAGTAAATACTTCCATGGAAATGCAGAGCAGCCCAGGTGGCAATTATCAAGCTACTATCAAATTATTATCAAGCTTCAGTAGATTTTTTTTACCTTCTAGAAGACTAGAATACAATCTTTCACAACACAAGGCTAAGAGATTTCATCCTTGTAGGAGAAACAGGTCCCACTCAGTTAGAGTGAGCTATTCAGCTAGCAACAAAATAGAAAGGAAAACCACTCTTGGAGTCTACAGATGTAGGAAATCAGAGTCAGAACACTGTAATAGTGGCCAATTAATATTACCAGAATTGAGCACTCTGAGCATTTAATGATCTCAAACAATAGATGCAAGCAGACACAAAAGTTATTCTGTACATTCTGCAGAGCAAAAAATTCAGTTCTCATTCCAATTTCATTGTGTCGTGGTTTAGGTCCAGTGAATAACTAAGCACCACAATGCCCCAAAAAAGGGCTAGTCAAAAGAAGGACTGGGAGGGCTTCTCACCACGTAAACAGGTCACAGGCAAAAGACAGACTCATCATAAGGAATAAAAAAAAGAACAACACAATTTTAATTTGTTACCAACATCAGAGTATAACAAATGGGAGATACAACCAGATCTTAAAGTCAAAATGCCTTCCCCCACCCCTCCCTTCTTCCCGGGCTCAAATTTTGTTCCCGGTTTCTTCACCTTCCCCCTCCCGCTTTGCCTTGAGGCGCAGGGGGATGGGAGTGGGGGTTTGTGGTCGGTTTTCCAGCCACATCACGGTGCTTCTTAGGAGTAGAAAGAAAAAAAACAAACTCAGCCCAGTGTCTCTCTCTGCTTCCACGTGGGCCTCTTTCCATAGGGGAAAAAGTCCTCAAAACTCCAATCTGGGTCTGCCCATGGTCACAGTTCCCTCACACACGACCAGTCAACCCGGCTTTCGCCACGGGTTGCAAAGGTGAAACCTGAGTTCTGTGTCCTCCTCCTCCTCCCTCTCCTTTCTTTCCTTCAGACCAACCTTGGTGATCTTCAAAGTTGTTCTCCTCAGGCCCCACTCCTTTCTCCGCTACAGGTCTCCTCCATTGGTTATGGAGATCCCGACTCTCTCTCTCTCTTTTTTTTTTTTTTTTTTGGGATGACGGCAAGCCGAGTTTAAGCTTAAGTTGTGGTCGGGGCCGGCCAAGCCCAGACGGGTAAGGCCGGTGCCAGAAAGAGAGTGAGGCACACCCTGCACCCCCCTTAAATCCATGAATTCGCAGGGGCGCTGATTGGCTTGGCCCTGGTCAGAGGTGGGTCTGACAAAGGCAAAGGGGGAGCTCTTCAGGTAACTTCTTAAAGGGCCATCTCCATAGCCCTTCCCCCGTTACACAACCAAAAACCCTTCACAGAAAACCCAATACACATTGAGTGCTAAAAGTGAGAAAGGAAAGCAAAACATATGTATAGCAATTTAAATAAAAAATTGGAGGGACAGAGTCAAATGCTCAGATAAGTATCCTTTGAGTAAAATGTTTCCCCATTCTTATTTTAGACTTTACATAAAATCTGGTGCAAATGTTCTTTAATATTTTGTCCATCTAAACCCATTCATTTCAATAGAATTATAGAAGTCTAAAAATGCATTGTCACTCTTTACAACACTGATGTAAATCTGGATTGGACCCCTGTGAAACCATAGCATATCTCCAGAGTGAACTTATGTGTGAGATTTGTATTAAAGAACTATAAAATACAAATATAAAATTGCCTATTATGTACATCTTTCCACATAGACATTTATCCATTTAATTTGGAATTACTTATATGAAAAAAAAACAATTATTTTGGGCTCTCAGTAGATCCTAACAGGTATCAACTTTGACCAGATCTCTTTATTAATTTAAATTTGCAAAAATATTAATTTTGATGTCATTACCAAATTAAGTATTTTTGTTCATTTGTTTTACTAAATCTTATTCACACTGAGAAATATGTTACTCCATTAGTGAATTTCTTTGCAAATATACTTGTGCATTCATATAAAGTGACAGCTGTTGTTGATAATTTACTAATTTGCAGAATATTCCCTGACTCACCAAATTGCATCTCATAGCTGAATGAAATATTGCAAAATATTTTTTAAGACTTATCCTCCAGAGATAAAGGTTTTCTTTCTATGACTTGTTAACTGTTATAAATTGTAAGAGAGAGAAAATATAAAAATAACTTTTTTTTCCCTTTTCTTTCTTTACTCTCTACAAGGAAAGTAACATCTCACAGGAAAAAGAAAGAAAAGAAAATTTTTCTCCTGTCACTGAAAAAGTATGCCCTAGAGACCTAGGACCTAAAGCAAGCATTTTTCTTGAAGTATCACAAGCAAGTCAAAGATTCCCAGACTATGACAATGCACTACACAGTGGCAAAGATATTTATTTTAAAAGAGCTTTCAAAAATACTGAGAATTGCACTAAACTGAGAGAATAGGCAAGCAAGAATAACACACAATCTGTTGACTTGGTACAATACAAATTCAGTATTAACCACAACAGAAATCTGAATTATAATATTTATGTTTTAGCTGACATGAATTTTTGGACCAGAATCTTGTATGAAGATTAAAGGCTTATCTCTCACTAAGATAAGTGAGACCAGTTCTCTCAACTTCTCTCACATTTGACATGTTCATTATATGAACACAACATTCACAGGCTAAAGAATTAAATTAAATGGATGCAAAATTTGAATTAATTGTAGGCATTGTCTTGCGGAAAATATTTTTTCTCTCAGAATGGCAAATATATGAGTGATGGACATAGGAACAGAATTTGATTCCGCACTGTCTTCCTCTTTCAAGATGTACTTCCTTAAAATTGTGTATTGTGGCAGTCCTGGGCCAGTGAGCTCACCTAAAATATTTTACAAACAGCAAATGCTGGATAGAAACATTCCAGTGGAGAAAAATTCCTACTTAAATCAGGACACAAAGGTCAAGTATTTTTCTATTTAAGCAAAATGACAAAATGTGCCCTTATTAAGAATAATAATCAACAATAATATTCTACATTTGTTTAGAGAGAGATTTTATTTCAGGATCTGTTGTGTTATGGAATAGTGAGTATTATTCTGCTTCATAATTGGGAAAGTTAGGAAAAGAAATAATTTCCGTATTGTTCCTACCATATTGACTGGGAAAGGCATGGGGAAGGAAAAAAAGTAGGACAAGTGAGGAAAACATAATTTTGTGATTTGGCTACTCTACTCCATGAAAATAGTTCAGAACGTACCATTTATACCGTAATGTTATTTAAAACACAAATCTTGAAACTTATTTCATCAAGAACCATGCAGACCTTCAGCTAACTTTGAAACATGGGATGTGCAGAGATAAATCTGAATTTTATCTCCATTCTTTCAGTTAGTAGAAGAAGAATGCAATGATGGGATTGGACTAGATGATCTTTTGAGGTCACTTCCAATCCCTAATGTTCTGTGATTCTGTGATTCCGTGTGATGTGTTTCATTAACAAAGCTTTAGTCCATCATGATGTTTTACTGTTTGATCATCTTTGTGAATGTGTCTTATTTTACTACTGATACTGTTGTTTTCTATATGTGCCAAGTCACTATATCTTAGAGCCTCATCTCTCAGTTCAGTAGCAGCTCTGAAGTCTTAAAAAATGAAATAACAAAAGAATTGTACAGAATGAAAACTTTATAATATATTTACATTCATTTTTGCTAAAAACTGTTCTCATTCTAGAGAGCCTTTTTGCTTTAAGAGAAAGTAATAGCAGTGCATTGCTATGGAAACCTTTTCGTCTTCATATTTTTTCCAATTGCAAATATTTCATCACCAATTATGTTGCATTTTCTGTAACTTAGAACTTCACAAGCATGCCTTGCTTTTACCTTTATTTCCAATTTTGACTTTATTAATATTGTAATACATTTCTTGTAAAATAATCATTTCCTTGCTCCATAAAATTTGTTATTTTCGCACCTAAAAGAATTCAAAGCAGAAAAAAAAGAATATATAATGTTTTTAATTCTCCTAAGTTCTTTTCAAGTGTTATGTAACTTATTTTCAATGTAAGAAAAATAATTATTAAATATAATAATTGTTCCAGTGGCAAAAAATAATACAATAAAGTAGCATTTTCCATTTCACTTACATTTTCTAAGGACTGAAAACTCTTACTAGCAAGCCCCCTTTTGAGCTTTGTTCTTCCCTCAGGCTTGCAATGAATATAAATAACTGTCATAAATCGTGCCAACAAATCACTGAAGGAATTCAAACTGCAAAAGTAAGGATGCTTTACTGTGCTCCTGTGCCCATTACTGTACTTAAAGCACAAGCTCTCATGTTCTCATAGTGTGTTTGTCCACGTGCACACTTCTGTACTGTTCTCAGCTGCACTATAAAACATCTTTATTTACTGTAGATGATGGAACGTGTACAAGATTCTGATTCTTCTTGAAGTAAGTGTATATTTAAGTGGATTCAGGTTCAGAAGGAAACAATAGAAAAGAAGAAAATATGCAGGGATTTGATGAGCCTAGTCATAGTAGCAGTAGGCTTAAGCTGGTCTCAGAATAAATACAAATTTATGAGATTTTTTTCCTATAATAACATAATTTTTTAAAAAGATATATGTATTTAGATGAATACCTATTCATTATGCAGACATTGGTGTATACACAGTTATGCTTAAAATATTCTTCTCATATATAAAGGTATATCTATATATGAATGCAAATAGAATATTAATAATCAGATAAATACCTATTACACATATAACAGCTATTTTATCAAAGTTAGCTGAAAATTAGAATTAAACTCTACACTATGTTTATTAGTGAAGTATATTACAAATATTTCACAGACTTCTGTGTCATTCAAGATTTTACTAGTTTTTCAACCTCCAAAGTGCTATGCAGTGGCATGTGGAAATAACTGAAGCAGTTCATGGAGCAGAAACAGTGTAACTGGGCTAATGCTGGCTTCTGCCTCATCTAAGTGTGCCAAAATGTAAATGAGAAAGTCTGAAACATTACCATTACAAGAAGTTCATTGGTACCTTTCTGGCACAAGTTCGCATCCTGTCAATGAAATGCTTTCTAATCCTACTTTAGATAAAATACTGTGAACCATCTCAAACCTTCAGTTTAAACTAAACTTGCTTAAATTGGTCTTGTTGGACCATACCAAGGAGCAGTCAGAAGAACCAATATCATCAGAGCTTTTGGGATGGCACAAAAGAGAAGCAGACAGATCATTTGGTAGGAGTATCTTCAAAAGCCAGTTGTCTGCTAAATGAGTGCCTTGCCATAGCTGTTAGTCTTCTCCAATGGGAAAACTTTGATTTTAGTACCTGAGATAGCACAACATCAAGCACATACGTGAGCTGGTTTTAAGAAAGCTATCTTATGTCATGCTTTGTATGACAAAGCAGAACTGTCCTGTTTTGCCTATTTAATGGCAGGATCCATAGCTATGTTAGCTACTGAAACCATCTGACTGTTCTCCCTTCTCTTGCTAAATATCCCTTTTACATTTGCCTTTAACTTACTTGTGTCCTGATAAACTTTTCATGTGGGCACTTTGTTGTTCTTCCATGTGTAACTGGATTTCCTCTTTTTATCTTAATGAAGTAGCACTGCTAATCAGTGTCAAAATGCTTGAAACATAACATTGTGGTCAGTTCACAGTAACACAAAAAATATCTTTCCCATGTAATTTGAGAAATAATTTTGAACCGTCTTAAGCCTTGGTTTAACCTACGACTCTGAGGAGGTATTTTGCTGTAGAGCAGATTCAGCACCAAAGTGATTCTGCAAATGTTGACACACAGAAGCTTAAGCACCAAGATTTATGTAACTGTAGGTTTGAGTAGCAGCTGAAAAGCAGCCCTGGAGACTTCGGGAAAATAAAGAGAGCAGTGCCTACATATCTTTTGATACCTGGATCAGACAGTTTAAAATGCCAAGCTGAGAGAGTCCTTTTAAAAAATGGCATTTACAAGCCTGAAACTTGTAATTATGGAATTAGTTCACCTATGAACTAGTCCAAGTGAAAGGGTTGCCCACCAGAAATGTTCTTTTTTGTGAAATGTTGGAATATTTTAACATTTGATCTCTTAATTTTACTGTTTTCTAAAAAATTGAAGTCAGAAAGTTTCAAAATAAAATTTTAATTTTTACAGCAAGATTATAGAGTAAAATGATAGATGCTGTTTATTTAGAGTAGATTTTTAGAGCATTTGGGAAATTTTAATGAAGCAGAGAACAGGTGGGATTACTGAACATGTACTTTGTACCCATGGACAAATTTCATAAAGTTGTAACATTGTACCTTTGATAATGGTGTTCGGAATGTTAGCATGAGAAGAAATTTTGTGAATATAAATCTAGCAAGCTCATTTTAGAGCTCTGAAATCATTACCTTTATTGCTGCCTAAAGGCATAATGCATCACTTGCAATGGAATCCAGTAGTGGCATTTCTCTTCCATGACTTCCAGGCTTGGCTTCGGTTTTTATACTAATGTATGTACTACATGTCTTGAAACTAAAAAAGATTAATGCACAATGGCAAAAAGCTGCAGCACATGCTACAAAATGACATACTTTTAGGGTAGATTTTCTATGTACAGGTGTAAGAAATACAATACTTGATATTGTTGCCTTCATCACAGAGCAGTAGGTGGAATCTGGGACATCACATTCTTTATATTGCTTTATTTACACTGTGTCATATATGGTAATGACCAGTAGAAATTAATGGGATCTTTTAAGTGATGTGAGATCACCCTCCACAGGAAATACTGCAGAATGCAGAATTCATTGATATCCTGCAAGTTCCAGCAATACCTCCATGCACTGTATACTTTTCCAGATATTTCACAGCATTCTTCATCTGTGATACATTCTGTCCAGTCACTCCATCTTTACCAACCTTGTGAAAGCCAGCAACCCTTTCAAAACTATGAAATATGTTTAGCTTTTCCATTCTCAAATCTCTCAAAAGACATGATTATAAAAATAGAGAATTGTGACATAGAATTTTTTCATACCTCACAATTTTCACAATTTTATTGGCCACTGCTTTCATCAATTCACCTTGCACTGATATAAGTCTTGCAAAGAATAAGCTTATTCAGAAAGTTAATTATTGCTCTATTCTCTTTTCTTTTTTTTTTTGTTAAATATATATCCATATACCATACCTTTAAAATATTTCATTAAAAATGCAATAATAAACATTTTCTAAATTCATAGCAGGAGTTATCCACAATAGTCTATCTTCTCTCTTATTTAAGTCTAGATAGAAGGTATTAAAAAACACTTATTACCATTCCTAAATAAAAGTCCCAGGGATGAGGAATCTGTTTCCATATTAACTTCAGAAAGAAACACCTTTAGCCTGAGTACTACTGAAACTGCTTATCCTCTCCCAGTCCTAGGTATTTGGCCTCCCCATGGAAATATATATGTAAGACAGAGCCTGATGAAGCTAATTAACCAGTTAAAAACCAATTAACAAGGAATAGTAAGTGTCCCTTTTCTTTAGTGGTTCAGTAATGTTGCCTTTTCCCCCTGCTCCTCTGTGGCTGCTCAGTCCACTGCTGTGCATAACTTTGTTTACCGTTCTCTAACCTAACATTTTTTCCTTCACATCTATTGCTACACCAGTCTTTCTAAAAGTGATCCAGAGCAACAACTTCATTCACCCCTTAATATTATTTCCCTTCTTTATTCTCTCTGTCCAACTTGAGAATCTCTCTGAAGTTACTGTCCCATAGCACCTGGGAAACAATACCAAATGCTGACCCTTTTTCCCAGTTCATTTCTAGAGCTCTCCCTCTGGACACTGACTTGTAGCAGCCATGAGTAAAGCACTGCAGCATCTTTCTGAGATGAGTAACACTGGTATTTCAAATTATTCTGTTCCAGGCAGATTATGATGCTTAGGAGTAGCTAGTTGTCAGGCCAGCTTCAGTTCTTAACCAGGACCCACAATCAGCTTCTTTTTTTACTGCATATCACTTGCCATCAAGAATTCTATGGCTTTTCCCTGTTCTCTTCTCTGCAGGGACAGTGAGTAGGAGACCCTGATTCATACAGAAGTATACAGCACAAACATCAGAGCAGTGATGCTCAAACCTGATTTGTTCAGACATCAGTTTCCTGCAGACACTGATGTCATACACAGAAGAAGGGAGCCAGATACTGGCGGCTTTGCATCAGGCCCTTGGCCAGTGCAGAGGCAAATGGGTGCCAGCTCCACCTTCGCCTCTCACCTGGAGGCCACACAAAGTCTCTGCTGGCTACAGAGCTCCTGTTGCTCCTCAGCAGGCAGAGGAGCAGCAGCTCTCTGCAGCCATCAAAGACAATGAGACAGATATTTGGCCAGTGTTAGAGGGGCAGCTATTGCTCCTTTTTGACATGCCTTTTGACGCTAGCTTTGTACACAACATGCTTTGAGACACCTTCTAATACCTATTTGAATGAATATAATTTATTACTGTCAACATTTTATTCTTTCCTTTGATGATCAAACCATTGATCTTCTCATGATTAAGCCTAGTAAACTACTGTTATTTTTATGTCTGAATTTCATAGAAGTGTGTATTTTTGAGGAGAAAAGGAATGTATGTCATCTATAACAAATGAAATGCGTTTTTTCAATCTTCAAACAATGTTCATAAATTAAATTAAATGAAACATTTTAGAACAATTTATTCATTTTTATCATTATAAATATTTTCAAAACTTTGGATTGTTGTCCCACCTTAAAGTAAGAAAACTTTCAAAATTAAAATCAGTACCTTTTATTAATATCAAACATCACTTTTTATTGTTGTTATAACTGAATATATTATTTTATACTTTGGGTTTTCATCCTTAACATTTTGGATCTGGTAAAGAGAATAAATTCTCACAAACTTTAAGAAAATTTTAAAATTCAAAATTATGTATGGGACGACTTATAAAGAACAGAGAGAAGGCTAGAGATAGTTGACAAATTGTAGAAGAAATTTATTTAACCTGTCAATTCAGGCAAAGTTTGTATTGTTGAATTTTAGTGAAATATCTAACAGCAGGAGAATGAGGGAAGGCAATGAAGTAGTTGGAAATTACTTGACTAGATAATATACTGAAATAGCTGTTGCGAAAATGGGGAAATAAATCCGGTCTTGTGAGGCCAGCACCGAATATGCGACAGATGCAAATTGGGAAACAAATAGTAATCATTTGTTTACAGCAACATTTACAGGTTCTTTTGGATTGCCGGTGATAAATTAAAAAGCTACAGGTACACTAAAGGTTGTATAACTGATATAATACCAACAACAACGCACTATGAAACACAAACACTAACAACAACAACAACTTGCCCACAGTGAGCCTGGCTGCCTGGCAAATAAACAAGCCCATCCGAACAGAAATACAGTGGGGCAAAACCAATACACTCAGGGAAACCTAGAAATTAACCTGAGGAGAAATATAAAATATACACACGGATTATGAACCTGAGGAGGAAATATATCACTCAGTGTTAGCTGAGGTAAATAATCTTACCCACAAGGTGACCCGAGTGGTGGGGATGGAAAGGGAGCGAATTCATCAATCCATCCAGTTCATCGGTATGGTTCCAAGTTCATCCTGTCCCCCAGGTAGGGGCTCCCATGTAAGTTACCTTGGCCAGAATTCCAACCAAGGGGGAAGGTTCTCATCAATCCATGGCTGGAGAAGTAACTCCCCCTTTCTAGCATGAATCTTAGGGGTTTTATCCCCTGATGTATGTGACAGCAGGCAGGAGTGTGCCTGAGTGGATCAGACCACCTGGGGTGTTTGTCATTAGCAGTGTTTCCCCTTATCTTTAGTTTTTCTTGGGTGATGTTCCCTTCTGTATGCTCTATCGTTTGCATATCTTTGTATTGTCATGGTCCCTTGAAGCCAGACGGAAATCCTCCAGCTTACCTTTGTTTTACTTTTAGGCAATTCAATAGTGGTTTGACTGGGACTCAGGGCATGTTACTTGGGGATTTCAAGGCTCAGCTCAGGTTTAGGTTCTTTGAATGATGCAACACTGCCCTGTTTAGTTTTGTCCTTACCAGACAACCCAAGGCTGAGCTATCTACACAGCTCCCCATGGGTCATCTCTGCAGAGACAGGGCCTCAAGGCAATCTAAGGCTGAGTTGCTCCTGCAACCCACCCCGACGAGTCGCCTGGTGCACTGGACATTACCGAAACCTGTTTTAAACTATGAGCCAGATCGATCCTTACACTCCACCCCATGACCTGAGTCACAATTCAACCACTTATATGTCATAGTTGGCTGATGTATGAATTCAAGTTTCATCTATTTGTTTTAGTAGAGCCATGTATTCCATTCAAATTTGCTCCAAATTCTATTCCAGAGCCAATCTAAATTCTTACCCATATCTACAGGGAGAACTGTTATGGAAGGGGCAATGATCATGAGCTGGAACACAGAATGTATAAGCTCATTATTTTGAGAGTGACGGAGCACTGGAAAAGACTGTCCAGAGAGGTTGTGGAGTCTCCTCCTCTGGTGATATTCCAAACCCGCCTGGACGTGTTCCTGTGCAACCTGCTGTTGGTGAACCTGCTTTGGTAGGGGGTTGGACTATATGATCTCCAGAGGTCCCTTCCAACTCAAACCATTCTTTGATTCTGTGAAATTCTATCCAGGGAAGAGCTGGAAAATAGCTTATTTTGCAAACTATGATATTATATTTGCAGTATCTTGGTTTCCAGTCTAAAATTACACTCCCTAATCATTAAGTGAAATTTATCCTGTTTATATTTTGTGGACTGGTGATGTAATTATAGGTGAAGTTTGGAGGAGTCTTTGCTTGCAGTCCAAGAATGAAATTCACTATATCTGAACCTTTCAAATCAAACTATTCATACAGAGCTTTACAAAACCATTGAAAACAACAACCATCATATGTCTATGGAATTGTCTTTTTTTCTAAGAAGAGGTTAAATCTGTACATCACAATAACAACAGAAAACTTCATTCTGTAGAAGTCTAGCTGAAACTGCTTGTAAAGCTGCTTTTCAGTGTTTACCTCCTACTCCCTGAAGATGACTGCTTTCTAAAAGAAGATTTTCATTAGTCCCACGTGATTCTTTTTCATCTCATCTCTCCTGCTGCATGCTTAATATAGCAATGAATTGTCAAGCAAATCTAAAATTGCGAAACTCCAGAAACAGAGAAGATAATCTAAATAATTTCTTCTTCAGTTTTATGATTTTTATATCTGTACCATTTTTAATAGTATTAGTGTCAATGTCCAATGACAATGCTAACTACAAAATAAAAAGAGAAAATGACACTGCATTAATAAAATATGGGGAAAAATAAAACTGATGGGGCCAATTTATCTACAATATAACATTAAGGGCAAATATACCACAAGTAATATGCATTACTCAACTTTGACATGAAACTGTAAAACTCTATTAATGTATCTTCCTTTATGGAAGTTTATGGAAGTTCACTCCTACAAAATGTAGCTATGATTTGTGGTAAAGTAGCAGTGATCTTCTGAATGAAAAGTGCACTGAGGATGATTCAAGCTCTGGTTGCAACTTCAGCTAACAACAGCAAGAAAACACTTAAATTGGATTTTCTGTTTCTCTGAGGACAAGCTGGTTTTATCTTAGTAATGTATTTCTATTTTTATTTCAGTCTTAGAGAAAAATTACTTTGCTGGAGTATGTTTCCATTATGCTTCTTTCCACTCATTCCCAACGTAACAACTTTAACTACCTGCCTTCATGGCAGATATGTGAGCTGCAGATTCTACACAACCTGAGGATGACAGGAAGGGTTTCACACTCAGTTCCAGACAGCAATGAGGTGAAGTCTCGAGGATGGGGATGTCAGGAAGACTGTTTGCATAGCTCCAAATAAGACAAATGCTTCAGAGTGCTGCTTCTTAGTTTTTTTAAGTTGCATCAGCCCCTATCTATATAAAGTTCACATTCGTGAAGCAGCTTGAAAAGCTGTAAAGTATGGCCTGATGCAGAGCATGACCTTGGTTTATTTATAAGCTCAGAGAGAGCAACCTTAATAAAGTCTGGGCCCATGACTTAAATGTTCTCCTCTATCTTGCAGTTAGTAAAAACTAACAGAGCTTTGGATAGCAGCTGTGCAAATAAAAGATTAAAAAAGACACATAACCATATTATGACCATAATTATGCAACAGAATCAATCACTTGGGATGCAAATTTCGAACTTGAGTGCGCTGGGAACAACTTGGCCTCCATAAGGAGTTACTATCTCCTGTTCCAACTGAATGTATTTACCACCTTAGGGTTCAATTACAGCTAACATCTTGAAACTGGAATGATTCCTGAAGAAACTTAAAATTATAGATACTGCAGAGTATTAGATCATAAAGGGACTTTTTCAGTCATTGAGGCCATTCCCTTGCTAGTGCTAAAACAGATAACCACATCATATAATCCATTGATCAAGCTCCATTTTGCAAGAAGTTACTTTTATGGGATTTGTTGTTTCCTCTTCTGTCTCCCTCTCCTGCTGTGATTCATCCTTCTCCTTCCCTATACTGCAAACCCCAAATTCTCCAAGAGGAAATCAATTTTGTTTTGATCTTGAACATTTCAAACACAGAATTTGCAACAAATTATTGTTTAGTGTAATCTTAGTTTCCTTAAGTAATTGCTTTGATTACAAAAGTAAAAAAGAGGGAAAGAAAGGAAGTGAGGAAAATAAAATGAGGAAAAATATTTCTGTTCAGTTCTGTTTTCTGTGTCTTATCATTATAGTCTTCTAGCACAGATTTCTTGCATCTCTCTCTGTCTTTCTCAGAGCCTTGTTTTTCTTTACTCATTTTTCCTAAGACTCTATATTCTGAGAACATGTTTATCTTTTGACCATTAATAATTAGCACTTCAAAGTACACTGAAGTTGATCAAAATCAAAAAAGAAGGAATAAAGTGATATTTTATACAAAGCATCAGAGAGTATCTGACTCACCTCATCATATACATCACAGAAGTATCAAATTGCTCCATCCATTGTTCTATCCACTGTGTAAAATTATTACTAACAGCTGGTTGACTAGTAAACTTATATTAGGTGCTGAAGCTCAGGTTTTCTCAAACTTCTACCTGTATGTCCAACAGTCACTCCTATTGTGAGCATGCCTCCTCTGGACCAGTTGCCTATTTGTTTTCAGGTATGTATTTTTCAGGTATAGAAAAATACTATACTACAGCCTGTTGCAAATGTGGATTTTCATTTTAGTGTGAAATGCTGAGATTTTAGAACTTAATTCTTTCCTACATTAAGATAAAATGTCCAATTCCTCTTCAAATTAATATCACGTACATAGAAGATTCTGTTATAAATATGCATATGCATAACTATACATAAGGATAAATATTTAACGATATTTGCCATTTTCAGCTTTTATATTTTCTTTAAACCATATCATTAGAAAGTATAAACCAAGCTTTTTTTTAATATCAGAAAGGATAACATAATTATCTGTGAAAACCTATATTTACTGAAACCTATTTTTTTTTCTAGAAAGTCTTTAGCCAGTTTTAAACTTGAACTGGGAAATTCTCAAGTGCCTGATAGAAGTCCAAGCAGTAAATTATCTGCAAGTGTTATGCTACGACTGTTGTAGCTGACAGACGAACACATGTTTAAATCTGCAATATCAGTCATGGGTTTAGACCTCAATAGTTACGCCTTCAACATACACTTGGCATAAGTTTTCATAATAATATGTGGTAAAAATACTCAAATTTCCTCATGCAGTTCAGGTGAAAAATTTCAAAATACAGCCACAGTTGTGTTACAGAGAAGGTGCTTTGGAAATTTATCCCGAGAATGTTTATTGTGCAAGTCATATTGCAATATAAAAACATGCAACTTTTTGATAAGTATTTTAAAAAACCAAATATTTATATCATCTGATTAATGGACAGTCCATAGGGACTGCTTTTTAAAGAATAGCAAACTATTAAAACCCAAATAATTTTCATGCCTGGCTGAATTATATGCCTGACTTGTTATACAAAATAAAATCTGGCAGAATAATCCACTAAAACCATCAGTGATCTTCATGCATTAATTCAGGTAACTTTAGCGGGTTCATTCCACTCTCTTAGAGACAGTTAATTTTAAGTGTGCTTCAAGTTACATTTTTGTGGCACATATGGAGAATTGCAAAGTTCAGCTGATTTAATGAACATTTGTTTTGCAAATGCCAAACTCATTGTGTTTGTTGATATGGTTTTCTTCTTCTGTTATTCTCTTCTAAATGTCTAAATATAGCATGTAAAAACAGGCTATATTATACCTAATCTTCTCAAGAGTGCTAACTGTGAGAAGAAAACCTTGCTTTACAAAGTAACCTAGCAAAGTACATAGTAACCTACGTAAAGCATAATGTCTGCTGTAGTCAGCATCTATCACATAGTTCAATGATTTGTACTTGGACATTTTATAGAATTCTAAGAAAACCAAAGAAATAAAAACAATTTATTATATCTTTATTTCAAAGGATGGTAAATGGTATCATATAGATGTACCACCCAGACAAATGAGTTCTTTTGAATGCTGCTACAAACACATTTCTGTTGACTTGATGCTTCACGGGTGCTCTATGTGGAGGCTTAAGCACCTTTCCCACTGTGGTGGTGATCACCTCTAAAAAGCAAAAAGACAAATAGCATAACCATGTACCTCACTATCTTTTAAATATGCAAGACCTGTTTTCTGGAATTAGACTTCTTTCAAATAACCTCTCAGTACCACAAAAAAAAAAAATTAAGAATGTTGCAGCCATATGTTGCAGTGTAGCAGTTTGTGCAACAGTTCAAGAAATGGGGAGATGTAGATAAAAAGGTATCAAAATTAAAACAATGGTACAAGCTACCACAGAAATAAATTGTCAGGAAAGCAAATGGATTCTCATTCTTTGATACATTATAGTCAAGTTATAAGGCCAAACGTAGGTTGCTGGATTCAGTACAGAGATTAATTTAATAGACCATAATGATGTGGTCATGCTTGTTCTTAATACTAAGTCACCCAGTTTATTCCCTCACTCAGATAAGATGGTCATCTGAGTGATTTAACTCCCTGTCGTAGTTTATACAGTTGTTCTATCACCCAGTGCCTCCTCTCCACTTGGGGAAGCGGGTTGGGAACAGGAAAGGTGATTCATGGGTTGAAACAGAAATATATTTAACAAAATAATAATAATAATAATAATCACCATAATCATTATCTAATATTAGTAACAGTTATAATATAAAATACACAGTTATACTCAGCCAATATTGTGGGGGAGTAGGCCTCAGGGTTAGGACAGTAAACAATTCCCTCTCGAGATGTCAGCCAGCCACAGAAGAAGAAGGAGGAGGACAAAGAAGAGAAGGCAAGAAGGGCTGTCCCAAGCAAACTCCCCAGTTTATAGTGAATGTGACATTTATGGTATGAGTAATATTAATTGGCCAGCCTAGAGTCACCTTGGGGTTGACTCCTGTAGGTTTTTGCTTCCCCCAGCTTCTACACATCTCAAGACTTTGGAGACCTTGAGCACCATGGCAACCTGCATAGCAGTATTATCTGAAATCTGTAACAAACTTTTGTCACTCTGTTCCTATGAAATAGAGTGTTGTAGTCCTTACAAAAATTGCAGTTTCTCTCAACATAAAACTGACTCAAAAATTCTGTCCCGCTAAATCAGGACACTCCCCTATGTATTGATTTGGTTTTTTCCAAGTATAGTAGGATAAAACATGAGTAGGATCCTGAGTTACATGCTATACCTTTTGCTTTGGGGCACTGCAGCATGCTATGAACTTCATCCTAGTGGAGAAAAAAATGTAAATTAATTGTAATTGAAAGAACAACCTCGAACAGACATATTCCTTTTTAATAAGGAATAAGTCAGCAAGGTAAGTTTGAAATGGATTGGATTGTCAATGCCAATTTAACCTAATAACAAATGGAGTCACAAAAAAAAAAAAAGCAGCTGTGTGTCAGGTTGAACTTTGAGTGAGACCAAGAAATCAGATCCCAGCGCACTGTATGTGCTGGGATGCAGTACAAATGACAGAAGTTATTTATGTGTAGCATTTTTAAGTTTGGTTGAAAAGCTGAACAAAAATAACAGAGAATATAAGCCTGTGTATAAAATGCATATACATGTAAATGAAGAAATCGCAATGAAATGAAGTAAGCTACCTAATCAAATAGTGGCATTTTAATTTATAGATATATTTTTTGTTTAAAAAATCTTTGTTAAATAAAATCACATTATAGTATTGTTACTTAGTTTACACAGAGTTTATAAATTGTGAAGGATGAATCAAGAGATTTCCTCTTAGGTCACGCTGAAGGCTAAGACTAACTGTGAGAGCATCCATTGGTCCCCAGGCCACATGGTGCATAAAGGTTGATCCCCATACTGCCAAAGTCTAGACTCCACTAGATTTGGCAGACTGTCTCCATACTTTGTAAAACTTTGCCAAGGTCTCTTCCAAACTACTTGTGGTGCCCCTCTGAGCTTAAAACCTATTATTTGACTGTATATATGTTTCCAATAATATTATGAGTAATTGGTAGCAAGCTATCACTTAAGTGCATGGAATATACAACTATTTTATAATAAGCGCGAGATCTCCATGGACGAGTATGAAGAACTATGGAGAGATAAAAGAGCAAAATGTTTGTGATTAAGTCATAAAGCCTACCAAGAATGATCCCTAGAGGGAGCTTTCACCAAAACAAAGACTTGTCCAAAGCGGAGCAAGCTTGTTTGCTCTGAAAGGAACCTTGAAAGTAGTGATACACATGTGGGTAGATGGAAGGGAAGGGAAGGGAATTCTCTTGACATGCCACTGTGCTGTGCATCTACACTGGTGATTTAATGCTTCTGAATGTCTCTTTTGAGGTGTAGATTTGATTTGTATCTATGCCTGGATTTGTTTGCTGTGCTGCAGAGCACTGCTGTGCTCTCTTTAAAGTTCATCACTTGCAATGTAGAAAAATGACCTTACACCAGTTTACTCTCTACATGTCAGCAGTGACAGCTAAACAGTCTGAGATATCTGTAGAGAAATCTATTTTGCATTTCTGTTATGGTTTAAGGGTTACCAGCCTGAAAGGGAAAGACAGGTGGTGTCTGTAGGACCCTGGGGGTCACAGATCAGTCCTGTTCCCTCTCCTTTCTGGCCACAGTCTATAAAAAACCGAGAAGGCCCGAGGTTTGAGCAGGCTTTTCCTGGTTTCCTGGGCCGCTTCCTGTCGCATCTCAGGACAGCTGGGGCTACCTCCACGTGCTCGGCAGCATCCACCACCACCCGCTCCCAGCACCGCTGCGGTCCCTGGTGACGAGTCACAGCAGTCACAGCGGTCACGAGGCCCTGCTCGGACACTGCCACTCGGTACTGCTGGGATTGGGTTTTGTATATAGTTAAATATTCTTTGTCCCTTCTTAATTCCCTTTTCCTTTCCCCTGTTGTTTTTCATTAAACTTGTTGCAGTCTTAACTTCCAACCTTGTGCGAAGCATCTTTTTCTCGATTCCCCCTTTTTTTTTAATCCTTCCCTGGGAGGGTAGGGGACAATAGAGAGAAAAACCTGCTCTCTGACCCTTAAACAGAGACAATTTCCTATTAGGTACAGCTGCACAGCATGTACCTACAACCAACAGCTGGTGCAATTTCATTGCTCCTAAAGATGTAGTATGAGTATATGGTCTTATAACCATAATGGAAAGTCAAATCTTCCTACTTTCTTATTTTCTTTGTATGGCACTAGTCAGTAATGTAGGTGCATTCTATGTGGGTACATTTCAAGTTCTTCACAGAAAGATACCCATTCGTACGTATTTAATAAACCCCATGTTTTCACAATTGGGCAGACAATTCACTGGTTCCTGTACTAATTTTCCCATTCCCTGAAACCAAAGCAGTATTGAGATGCCTAATTCTATCAATGACTTGCCAAATTTACAAATCTGGCTTTACAGCACACATGCTGGATTATCCAGCCTCAAGTCTAGGTCTGTCAGGACTTCAAGCCATATTTTCATACTCTTGTCTGACCAATAATCATATCCCTTTCTCTTTTCTTCTTTTATTAGCAGACAGATGGTCTTGGTGCCTGACTGTGTGCTAAAATAGTTTCTAACTTTGCAACCAATTCTACAATCTCTTCATACTCAAATGCATTTCATTTTAGCTCTTTACTCTCTATTTCAGCACATATTCAATGTATCCCTAATGGTGAGCTTATAATTCATTCCTTTTTGCATTTTTATTCATTTTGTTTTGCTTGGGTACATTCAGTCTGAAAACTCCTAAAAGAATAGAGCCCTATAAATTGAGAGGAGAAAAAATGTCAGTGAAAGATTATGTTCCTGTGTGGAGTAAAAAGGAAACCTATAATAAACTTGCTATAGAAGCAGACAGTCTGATGTTCAGTCATGAGCTCCTGAACTATATAGCCTATATAAAAATATGAGATAACAACAAAAGAAAAACACTTGAGCCATCTTGATATTCAATGAATGTGCTAACTGCTTTTGTAAAATTGCAGTCTTCTTCAATGTGTTACCTTTGTCACACTGAGACCTGCATAAAAATGAAATGTCATACTCCAATACACTTTTAGTCCGTCATACAGTTTATTTTCTTGTCTCCTGATAGAGTTCACAAATTTAGTAATGTCCTTTATCCTTCTCTCAATTCTCTTTCAGCTTTCTATTCAGCTTTTCCTTCTCTCCTGACTTGCAGGAAATGGTTCATCTTCCTATAGCAATCATAATAGTAAGAAAGAAAAATGCTGATATCAACTGCTGTTTAGAAGTGTATGAGAGGTGATCAGACCACTTCAATGGTCAGAGCAAAAAATTTTCATTGCTATTCTGCTATGTCCAGTTTAACTTATTTAGGCATTTGCTGCCTAAATTAATTGGATAGTTTAAACTGAGAAGTTTATTAAGATTCTTATTAAATGTGCTTCACATTTTGTGTGATTAAAAAAATAATTTATCCTTAATCAAAGATAATAGGGTTATTTGGAAGGAACTGCTGATAACATCTAAACTATTTTTCATCTGATTAAAATGTATAATTATTCATTTTAGCCTTTTTGTTTTGGTTTATTTGACTATGATTAAGAATGACTCTGCAGGTCTCCACATGATCTCTAAATAACAACTACAAGATCACTAATACTGGAATCTACTTCTTCCAGAGTGGTAACGAATGAGAATGAACTGAACTCACATTTTCTCTGAATTGAAAGTACTAAAAAAAACCCATATTGCTGGAATCACCTGCTACTCTGTCAGATATATGTTACTGTGGAGATACATCCAACCACTAAGAGCAAAGACTTGATTGTTTGAAGTGCTGGGCAAGGTTCATACTTGAAACAGTAGGTAGCTCCTTTACAGCCATGAAGTCTCAGCTCAGATTATCACTAGACAACATATTTTTGTACATGTAATATAATATGGGCTCAAGCCAAAGCCACTTTAAATTATTGTAGAACATTCTACTGATTTTCATGGGACATGAAAATAAAGAAAACTTGTATCTCTATGCATTTTGCAAGAAGGGTGCTTGTTGACAGCACAGAAGCATAGGAGATGCTGAAGTATTATTTGGCTAAATAAAAAAAAACCCACAATGCAAAGAAAAAGGAAAATATAAGATAGATATGGACAAGTGGAACTATGAGGAGATGAGTGGAAAAGAATACGGGAATGAATCAAGGGACACGGAGCTGCCTTAAACTCAAGGAAAACTGTTAATGAATAAAATGAAGTACCAGCTAGAGTGAGGTAAGGGCAGTAGAGACTGTTGAAAAAAGATACTATTTGAGGTTGTAGTAGAAAGCAACTTGAAAATGTAAACATAAAAAGAGCTGAGCTTACCATGTGGGTGATAAACTAGACAATATATACAACCCAGAGAGAAAAGGAATGTGCAATACAGGTAAGACCTTTATTTCAAACTTGAGTTGAATATGTTGCATGCTATTGGGCTGATCAGTGTTCAGTGACCACTACAAGAAGAGAAGATGGGATGTCAGAATTTTAAATATAATCTGGTCATCTAAATGGTAGGTCTCTTTTCTGTCAAGGCATTGTTTTTAATTTCTGGTCCAGAAAAAACACTGTAGAGATTTGGCAGCAGTTGCTAGGACTGAAATTCCATTACTATACTTTTTTTGATTGACACTTGTATTGCTAGTTGTAGTAACTTGGATTACTGTAACAGTGTAATAAAATAAATCTTTGAGAAAATTATTTTCTTTGTGGAAAAGTGTCCTCAATGTGGTACATGCTGCACATAAAAATTGACCAGAATTTATAAGAAAATGTTTTTCACAGAAGCCAATTAACTTTCCCTTATTCCTGGAGGTTTTTTCCATCCAGGAAAATGTCATAAGAGACTGACTGTCATTAGAATTACTTTTTTATCGTTGCATGCTCCTAGCATATGTTCACAGAAAGGAGGTTCATACTGCTATTCTAGATACATTCTGGATACATTTGGTGCAACTTCATTGTTTTAACAGATTGTATTTTGTGTTCATTTTATTCTCATTCGAGAGCTAGCATAAAAAGAGGGACAACACAATACTCTAAAATGACTCAGTATCAAACCATTTTCATTACTGATTTCACAAATCATCTGGAACAATTATTTTGAGGAAAGGAAGGAGGACAAACAATTATTTTGAGGAAATTTGCAGTAGCCTCCTGCGGAAGAAGGGTAGATTTCTAGTTAAGATGTTCCATATAATTTTCAGAAGACTTCACTTTGATTCATACCTCTGGTATAAGTTTCCTGTGTGACCTTAGGCAAGTTGTTTAATTTTTCTGTGCTTCATGTAAAATGTTTTCTTTCTCACAGCATCCATTTTTCATCACAATGGAACTGCTGGAATTTATCCTAACTGTGCAAACTCCCAGCCTCATGGAAGTGCCAACACATCTGGCTAAAATAAGAGCATTTAACTGAGAGCAAAAGTACTAGGTTGGCCAAAAAGTAATTTTTTTTCTTAATAGATAGACATACACGACTTGAAATGCAACTGACTCCATTTTAAACCACAAATTCTTTATGTAACTTGACAGCTGACAGTTCAAGCTTGTTACAGAAAAAAATAAAGTGCAGGATTTAGTTAACAATTATTTATTTGGCATTGATTTCAAAATAGAAAATCAAAAGGAACATTTTAACAATATTTTGCTGTGTTACTTCTGAAAAGGAAAAAAATGCTGTACAAGCTCATAAAAAGTTACATGATGGTGAAGATGTCTTAAAACTATGCCAGTGTCAGAACTGGTTTATTAAATTTCTGTCCAGAGATTCTGATGTCGAAGATGCGCCATACTCAGGAAGGCAAATCAAAGATGATTATGACAAAATAAAGGCATTGGTCAACTCCAATCAGCATTTAAAGACATGAGAGATTACTGATAAATTTAACATATCGAAATCAAGCATTGAAAACCATTTAAAACAACTTCGATAGGTTAGGAATATTGATATTTGGGTACCACATGAGCTCAAAGAAATCCATCTCAGTGCATTGCCATCTGGAATTCTCTCTTGAAACGTGAAGAACACAATCCAGTTTTGAAATGCACAATAACAGGCAATGAATAATGGATCATCTGCAATAATGACAAATAAAAAACATCATGGAGTAAGTGTGATGAACCAGCTCCAAGCACTTCCAAAGCAGATATTCACCAAAGGAAGGTGATGATGTCAGTCAAGTGGGATTTCAAAGATATTGTGTATTTTGTATTGTTTCCAAGGAACCAAACTATTAGTTCAGATGTATATTGTCATCAGCTGGATAAATTAAATTATGCCATCAAACAGAAGTGTTGAGAATTGTTGAATTTCTAAGGTGTTGTGTTTCTCCATTACAACACTAGACCACATACAAGTTTGGTCACTCATGAAAAATTGTTGCAGCTTGGATGGGATGTGTTACCATATCCACCATATTCACCAGATTTGGCACCATCAGACTACCTTTTGTATTGTTCTTTATAAAAAGCCTTGAATGGTAAAACCTTCACTGCTGATGAGGATATAAAATTGTTCTTCAGACTGTTTTTTGATGAAAAAGATAAGAACATTTTTGAGCACAGAATCATGAAGTTGTCTGAAAGATAGCAAAAGGTAATTGAACAAAATGGACGATATATTGTCTAATACAGTTTTTTGTTTTCCATGAAAATTTTACTTTTCATTTACCCAGAAAAAAAATGCATTTACTTTTTGGCCAACCCAATAAATTAAAAGACACACTACTGCTGGCATTCCCACTGCCAGTAAACATACTATCACCTTCCTTAATAATTCCTTCAGGATTTATTTTATTGACATTTACTACAAGAAATCAAACAGCAATAAGAATCAAATATTATGAAAGGTACAAATCTAAAATAAATAGGATACTTTGGATCGCAATATTTACTGAAATTATTGATACATTTCTTGAAATGTTTTTTATGTGAAAGATACATACAATTGCCTCATTTTGTTAGCAAACTTTGTTCCTATTAATCAAAGAAAAAATAACTTATAAAAATTACTGGATTAATTTGTTTTCTTCTACTTTATCATTTTATGTAAATCTTGTGAGACATCAATCAAGATGCTCCACTAGACCTTAGTGATTTCTTGATCCAGACTGTATGGAACAATAGATGTCCTTACAATGTACTGAATAAATAAGATAGCTGCAGTCAGTGTCATAAAAATTTGTTCCTACATGAGCAGGAGTTTTCTGAGTTAGAAAAACATTTACTTCTTAAAGCTTTGTACCCAGATGTACATACATTTTTATTTTTGTGCAGATTACATCTTTTTCTTCTACCACTGTCACTGGGAAAAAACAAGCACATTGTTACATGCTCAGGAGGGAGTCTTCTTGTTTGTGGTTTGTGTGCCCATAACCTCAGTGGACCCTAGAATCCACAAGAAGTCCCCTTGTGCTGCCACATGCTCAATGCAGATGGCATCTTCGGAGAATACATTGGCAGACACGCACAAATCCATATTTAGCATGTGCAAACAACATTTTTTCAGGAGTTTGTAAGTCAGCCAAAGGCAGGTGTCTTTCACAGAAATAACAAAACAGCTCTTTGACCTCATGCTGATCCTCTCTTCTATTTCTCCAGCTCCCCAATTCCAAGTCTTTGCTTAAAGTAAGAAAATACAAGATTTCTTCATCCAAATTATATTACTTTTTTCACAAAGATCAACTTTTTTTTTCCATTTCCAAAAAACAGTTGATCTATTTTAACTGAATTTTAATATTTATTCAATGGTTAGACAAAAATGTTGCTTTCAATTCAATCAGCAGCATAAGAATAGGGAAGGTAACCACACTGTAAATTTAACTTGCAAATGTAAATTCCAATTAAAAGAACATTTAAACAGTTTCAATAAGGATTGTCCCTAATATATCCTAGTTCTTTCACAATAACTTTCCCAAAGTTTCGAAAGGGGCAAGTGAATGTTGTCCACAGTTTATGCAGATCAAACCTCAAACCACTTTAGAGGCTTGCATGATAAAATTTCAAATCAGTATGTGATACTTCAATAAAATGAATGCCTGAAGTGTCCTATTGATCCTGCTTTGACTTTCTTTTCAAAACCAACATTCATAACTGTGTGTGTTTTATTAAGTATATAAAATACATATTTTAGTCAAGCAAACATTTTACAGACAAATAAATAAACTTAAATTTATATATCATCAATTATACCTGTGCCAATAACAGTTTTGAACAAACATCTTCATGAAGGCTTCTTATTTAGATAGCAGCTACTAATGAAGAGTAAACAAACACTAAACAACACTGTAACTCCAAATTGATTTTTCATTTACTCAGCTGTTGCATCCATGGATTTTGATTATCTCAGTATAGAAAGTTTTAATCTATTGTGAATATTTTTTCTTCTGAGAAAAAAAAGTCAATATCTCCTTGAGTCCTCACTAGAATCGTTAATTTGAAAGAATTAGTGGAGATGAAGAATGAGGAGACTAAGGTTCTGGACTCAAATGCAATATTGGGATGAAATGCATTTTTTTTCCTCCTCTGCATCTCAAAATGTTAGAATATATGCTTGGGAAGAAATATGGTTTTGTTATATTGGTCTACATGCTGAAAAAAATGAAAATTTAACATATTTACATCAACATGTGAATTTGCACTGTACTTTGAGATATGCTGTATTTCCTTTTCAGATTAGAGATTCCTGTGATAACAGTATCTCATAATTTAAATGCCAAACCCACCTGAAGATTGTTTTCACATATGGAAGTACAAACCTAGAAGATTTTTAATCAGATAGAGCTAAACACATTTATGTACATATTTGTGTGTAATACACTTGGGTGAAAACATGAGCCCAACAACATCAAATTGTAAATCTTTCACCAACACAGTCAATGATTTCAACTTTTAGCACAACAGCTATTAGAAAGATTATTTCAGTTACAGAAAAGAATTAAAAGTGTTATTGTGCCATCTTACATTTACAGCAGAGATAAAGATGTCAATTTTCAAACATTTTGATTGATTTTCTATGTGAGCTTGGACAAGTTAGCTAATGGAATTTTTCCTTTCAGAGATATCAAAATGGGAATTTGAAATGGACAGTAAAATATCTTTTCCATTGGAAATATATTGAAAATAATGTTTGTTTCAAAAAGTTAGTTTTGAGTAATGGACATTTATCAGTAGAAAGATATTCGATTAAAACATCCCCCAAAGCATATTACATTTTAGGTCATGTTCCAAAAATATATATACTTAATGATCTGTATCTATGTCATTACACATTACTACTCTCAGGATATGTGTTTGTGGTAGAGTGTAGAACAGTGAAGAGACTCCTGAGTTAGCCTCCTAAAAGCAATGCTAGTATGAGCATTAGTGCAGCTGTCCCACCAGGTGAACATATATACCCTGCTTTTTAACAGACTTTATTCAGCAGGCTGTGATCTGTGATCATGTAATCTTGCAGTTTTCTCTGCTGAGCAGCCAGACCACTAGTGACAATCAGACCAGAGGTGGCCTTCAGCAATCAGAGACCTGCTCCTGGCTTCCCTATCTTGTCTTAGGAGCCAAGGCATACCCTGGGACCCAAATCTGATAGCTTGTTCTCTGGTTACTCTTCAAGACCACCACTTCTTGGGTGAGTACAACACCCAAATTATGTATTTTTCATTGAAGTGAAACATATTTCTGAACATTTTAACATTTCTATAGAGCTGAGAAAATTGAAAGATACAGCTGAAATAGTTATTGTATCTCAGAATGATCATAGTAGCAAAAGATGGAAAAGACTTGTTACGTCAGCTGTTTCACCTTCCTGCATTATAGTATCTCCTTAGTGAAAATATACCAGTCTCAACTTAAGAGTAGATACTTTCCATCTGCTAGGTACCATTCAAAGACCTAAAAGAAAGAAAGTGAAAAGAAGTTACTGAAAGGGAAGCCCTCTAGTTCATGGTTCAGATAGAGTGAATGTGAGGTGTACAGTCTTAACGGAGGTTTGAACTAGCAAAGCTTTCTCCTTAGCTGAAAGGCAAAAGCATTCCCTTTCAGGAGAAGTCAACCTAACTGTTACATTTCCCCATAATCACATAATAAATTTCTCTCAGCCCTGCAAGTCTTTCAGAAAAGTGCATGATGGTATCCAGTCACAAATTACTGGATAGTCTCTTAGAAAGAATTGCCTTCCTCCAGCATAAAAGAGTCTCCACAATACAGATCAAGCTAGGAGATATTAAGTTCCTTTACAGATGTCCTTGAAGAAAAGTATAGCCAGAATTAAATAGAGTAACACGCAGAGAGCAGAAATAAAACATAGAACCATTTCATACACATTACATGAAAATGTACCAAATTATATGGAGGATGCTGCAGAGAGTTGCTGATGTGCATTATTATACCATCAATGTAAAACAACTAGCTAATACCATAATACTGAAAGAATGTTTCATTTAAAATGCTCTGAGAAGAATATTTCAGTGTGGTAGTTTAGATACAAGCAGCCATGATGGCACATATTCAAATACACAGCAGATTTCATAATGGATGAAAATTTCCCTGTTATGTACAAACATGGAAAACTAAGCTTTCCATCCCATCTGAAAACGTGGCTTTGTGTGGTAATGTCTCTATATGCATTTGATAGGACAGAAACAATTTACTTCAAATGTATTGGGTAATTAACTAGATCAAATAATTCACTGACAGAGGCTGATGTTGATGATTATACTTTAATGTCCAGTTTTACACTGCTATGCCCCACACTAGGACAGAGAAAATGATTGCAAGCAGGTTGAAATGGTCACACTCTTTTCAAATAAAGAGGAATATAACATGTAAATACATTTGCTGTGTGTTACATGGGAAAAAGAGCAGCTGTAGTAGCTCTACACCTCATACAGTAGAGGACGTTGGTGACAGAGTTCTTTAATGGAGGTTTAAGTTTTATTCTTAGAAGCTATCAAACTTAGAAAAGAAGACTAAGCTGACATAAACCAATAATTAGAATAATAACTCTTGTGGGTTTATTTCCTGCAACATTTCATTTTATTTTTTACATTTCTAGGATTTAGCCTTAAAGCTCTTCAGCTCTCTCTCTTACTGGAGAATAAGATAAGGAAAACAACAACAAAGAAAGCTGTCAAAAAAAGCAAAGAAATAGGCTGAAATTAAGCACACAGTGTTAGGAATGGTTACACAAAGCCATCCTGGAAACTTCTTGACAGATTTCTGGCTGTCATGTAAGTTACTACCCAGTAGGTCATTCCAGAGCTTTACATACTGGGCCAAAAAATACTGATTCATTATTCAGATGCCTGGCAATTCTGGGCAAGAAAACTATACAACTGGTCATTCTTAGTATATATTATATGTCTTTAATATCTTGTTTAGATAAACAAGTTTTTCTCACCATCAAATTCTCCAGACATGCATCTTTGAAGCAGCCTATCAGAGAATGCCTTTCTTCAACTTAGTGGCAATACCTACAACTGAAGATAAAGTTTTTCTTCTCAATTGCATATTCATTTGGAAGCTATCTGACAGTCCTCACTGAAAAATGAATAGGAATATTTAATGAAAAATACAAGATGGTTAAAATGAAGTGTACAGTAGTACTTACAGTAATTATGCCTTGCATTTCAAAATCGCTATAGTTATTCACAGTTTAATAGACTTTAAAGACAGAAAACACCATTAAAGCTGTCTCACTACATTCCATTTTATCCCATTATGGCTACATTGAACTTAACATCAAAACTTTGACTAAATCATCATCACTTTTTGAATTAACTGTATCTCCTAGGAAGACAACCAAATTTAACCAAGAATTTAGCAAGAGAGAGGAGAAGCTGACACCTCTCTCGGTATCTTGCTCCAGTGGTTAGTCATTCTCGCTGTTTTTAAAAAATACAGGTCTGCCAAATATGCTTTTAGTTGCTCTGGTTCTAGTTTCCAGTAACTAGTTCCTGTTTCACATTTCTCTGCAAGGTTTAATATCTGTTTACTGGGCAATCACTCATATAATTCCAGTTATACACTGTAATTAACTTTGCAATCTTCTTGATAAAAAATTAGCAGATTAATTCTTTATGTGACAACCATAAGTAATGCCTCCATTTTTTGTTTGAGAAGCTTTTGCTTTCTTTCCTCTTTATTTTTTAAAATGTCCTTGAAGCACTGTGTACATCAAAACTTCTTGAACTATTCCAGTGTGTCGTATGCCAAGGTAAAAATACTGGTCTGCTGCCACTCACTTCTCCCCCATTTTTCAATTTCCTTGGCATATCAAAAGTCACATCAAAATATCAGACCAACATTGAAATTTAGTCTTCTTGAAGGAGATTATAATGCCAAGGATGGATGAAGCTGTGATTCACAACAAATGGAAGTTAAAGGTTTTAAATGTCTAAAAATCCATGTAACATACTCTGTAAACAGGAATATGTTCTATGTCAGCTGTAGCAAAAATGTCCTTAACCAGTTTGGAAAACTTTTTGCCAGTAGCCACATAACAAGTATCAGCTATGCAGCACAGTGAAATACAGAGAGGGAAACTTGTGACCAGAGAAATGACAATTAAACCCATCTTTTAAGAAAAAAAAAACAAATGCCATGAGATACACAGATATCAGTAGGAAAGGCTGCCAGTGATTCCCTGTGCTTTTGTTCAGGAATTTTATGCTTAGAACAGAGAGGGCCTCTGTTCTGGGAGGTCTTGACTAAAATTCTCATATTCTTCAGTAGATGGGTGGAACTCCTCTGTCTCTGTGGGATAAGACATAAAATCATGGGATCATAGAATGTGTTAGGTTGGAAGGAATCTTCAAAGATCATCTAGTCCAACCCTCCTGCAGTAAGCAGGGACAGCTTTAACTAGATCAGGTTGATCAAAGCCTCGTCAAGCCTAACCTTGAATGTCTCCAGGGATGCAGCCTCCATAACCTCATTGGGCAACCTGCTCCAGTGTTTCACCAGTAAAGAACTTGGTAAAGTAAAGTAAAGAACTTCTTCCAAATGTCTAATCTATATCCACACTGCTGTGGTTTAAAGCCATTCCCCCTCTCCTATCACTACATGTCCTTGTAAACCATCCCTCCCCATCATTTCTATAGGCCCCCTTTAGGTACTGGAAGGCTGCTATAATGTCTACCCACAGCCTTCTCTTCTCCAGGCTGAACAACCACAACTCTCTCAGCCTGTCATTGTAGGAGAGGTGCTTCAACCTTTTTATGATGTTTGTGACCCTCCTCTGGACCTGCTCCAACAGTTCCATGTCCTTCATGTGTTGAGGACTCCAGAGCTGGACACAGTACTCAAGCAGGTTTCCAGCATCACAAGAAAGGATTGAGTTCACATAGTCGCTTTTCTGATTTAAGCTCTTTAATGAAAAGTTGCTGCTTCTTTGACAGTATTGTCTTGCTTGAAAAAGGAATACTTCCCTCTCAAAGTGAATTCAATTAAAGCAGTAGCCTCCTTGGAGGTTAAATGTGAAGTGCACATAGAAAACAGCTGCACTTGCTAATCAATACAATATAGGTGGGTAATGAGATGCTAGACTAAAAGAAAAAAAAATTATGAGCAAAATGCTTTTGGAATGATCAGTATGGAGAGAAGCAAAGCAGTGCAGCAGTTTTACTACTGTCAGCATATATACTTGCTCAGTTCATGAGAGGCTATGCCATTTTGCCTAAGATATTATCAATGAAGCATTTTCATGTATAATTATTGGTGAGCACTCACACAGCAATATGTCTTCTTGTATCTTGTCATCTATATTTTGTTCACATTTAGACTTGTCTGTAAATGATTTGCATTCAATGCCATCAAAATGCTTTGCCACTGTTATGCATAAATCTCACCAAAAGCTGATGAAACATCAACGAACTCTGTTAAATGGACTGTACTAGCTTATTTGCTTTTGGCATAAAAAAAATGCATAAATAGCAGAAAGTGCTTCATACAGTATAATCAAAGTTTTTGTCATATTGTAAATATTCTGCTCAGAACCTGACAGGAGGGCAAACCCAGTTCTTGAGTAATAAATCTGTTTGCTCTAGGTTACCAAATCAAATTCTCTTAAGCTTATAGAAGAGACAAGTAAAGTTCCTAGTGTCTAATTACACTGTAGTTAGCTCTGGCAACCGAGCAGGTAGCTTCAGAACAGATCTGATTAAACAGAAATGTTTATTAAAATTATCTATATTTGAAAAGTCTTTCTTGAAAAATCAGCAGAGAGGCCCAGGACAAAATCAAGGAGAATTAATCGAGTTTTTAACACCTCTCCTTTACTAGGATCTTGAGCAGAGCTGATTGATGCATACATCACAAATAATGGGACTAAAGTGAGGATTCAGCTGATTTCAGCTTGGCATAACACCTCCTAGTCAGAAAGCAGGGAACATTTATGCTTTTTAAATTAGGGACACTATTCTACTACTTACCTGCTTTTCTGAAAAGGACCTAAACTAGGAATAAAATCACTAGTGAAATATGTAATAAATGCTGCATTGTTTTCAGACACTTAGAATTGTATATTATTTACACCCATTTTCTCTCTCTGTTTTTCAGCCTGAGCAGTACCACCTATTGGTACCACCTATTGCTCCTCTTAAAAAAAAGTAACTTGTCTATGCAAATTTTACTAAGTAAATACTTAACCTTCCATTTAGACATAGAATCATAGAATTGTAGAATCATATCATAGAATAGTAGTATCATAGAATATCAGGTTGGAAGGGACCACAAGGGTCATCTAGTCCAACCTCTCAAGGTAAAAGTACAGTTTAAATGACATGATTCAGCACCCTGTCAAGCTGACTCCTAAAACTGACCAGTGTAGGCGAATTTACCACTTCCCCTGGGAGATTGTTCCAATGTCTGATTGATCTCATGGTAAAAAATTGTCTTCTGGAGTTCAATTGGAGTCTCTCCAGAAGCAACTTGTGTCCATTACCCTTCATCTTTTCCATGTAACTTCTTGTGAAAAGGGAGTCTCCATCTTCTTGGTAGCCGCCCTTTATGTACTGGTAGATGGTAATAAGGTCCCCCCTAAGCCTTCTCTTCTCAAGGCTGAACAGGCCCAGTTTTCTCATGGTTTAGGCTGGAAGGGACCTTAAAGATCATCTAGTGCAACCCCCTTGCCACAGACAGGGACACCTCTCATTAGATCAGGTTGCTCAAAGCCCTGTCCAACCTGGCCTTGAACACTTACAGGGAGGCGGCCTCCATGACCTCATTAGGCAACCTGTTCCAGTGCCTTACCACTCTCACAGGCAAGAATTTCTTCCTAATATCTAGTCTAAATCTACCCTTTTCTAGTTTAAACCCATCTCCCTTGTTCTATCGCTACCTGCCCTTATAAAAAGTCCCTCCTCAGCTTTCCTATAGGACCCCTTCAGGAACTGAAAGGCTGCAAGAAGGTCCCCTCAGAGCCCTCTCTTCTCCAAGCTGAACAGCCCCAACTGTCTCAGCCCTATGCATGTATAACATGTGTCCCTATACATTTAAAATGTAATTATAAAAGATGTTTCAATTTGAAAACTGACTTGTTTAACTCTTTATGTTTGTAGTTGCTTTATGTGCAATGATTTTAACTAAATACCACTATGTAAATATGGCCAATACATTTGTATGTTAATTGCACCATATTGTTCCACATAAATGGAAAATATAGAAAATATATTCTTATTCAGATATCAGCCCAGCTATGAGTTCAGTGCTGAAGTTTTTCCTGTCCTTAAAAGCAGCATGGATGCAGTAACTGGGATCACTTGCTATAGAGTTAGATGACATGTCATATTTGGACATCCTTTAAAGCAGTATTTGCATGGTTAGTTAGTTATTTTCTCCCCTTGGCTTCAGTCTGCCAAACTGAGAAGGATTAAGAAGACTATTATAGGTTCTTGTAAAGTTGGATTTATGTTACTCTCGGAGATGTAGCAGTGGATGGCAGACAGCCAGGCATCAACATGAAAGTGAATGTGTTTGATAGATGCACAGTAGTACTTAAAAAATTACACAACTATAGTTGTATTCCCCATTGCCACTGCTGAGAACCG
>NW_010173778.1:4089-22113 GCF_000695765.1 Mesitornis unicolor | reverse complement strand
TCTCCTGTGACTTACAACATTTTCACCATTTAGGAGAATAGAAGTTGTTTTCAATGCTGTTATGAAGTGGAATTAAAAATACTAACTACAGGCTTGTTCATCTTTGAAATCTTTTTCATGTGTTGGTACTAGTGCTATAACTACTGTTTATGTATATAGGTAATTCATTTAGAGGGAGACTAGAGTTCACAACTCAAAACCTAACACCCCAAATTCTCACTATGATATTAAAAAAAAAGAGAAACATTAATGAGAAATAAAAAAACCCCAAAAGACAGACTAAGAATTCAGATGTGTATTTTGTCCTTTAGCCAGACTCAATACTTTTGAAGTAGGTGGCTCATCTTAATATCTGTTCTTCATGGCTTTTGCACTATATATCTGCTGCCACAGCAACAATTTTTCATGTTGATGTTGCATTAAAACAGATAATATATCCATGTAAGTGTTATTTTGAAGTTTATAGGTGATATTAATCTTCAATTTATTATCTTCTGATCATACTGAAGTTTGCTTTCTTTCCACTTTTTGAATTATAAGTAGAAAAATTACAAATTGTTTTGCATTTCCCAAAGTATTGACAGAACTATAGTTACTGGTCAGTATGAGTAACATGTGACATTTGATGTACCCTTATAAAATTTCAGATGTAGAATATAAACACACATGTCTCATAATATCAAAACAAACAGAGCTACTGTATAAAAAGATAGTGTATTAGAGAATTGTAAATTTTATAGAGAAAGAAGAAAGGAAAATGAAAAAAATCAATATACAGTCATTGCTATTGTTTTCTCCATTCAAATTCCATCCCCAAATCCTAATTTTGAGTTCTACTTACATATATTCTCAGAAACTAATAAAATTACCCAAAAGTTATATAAGTCAAGGAAAGAGTTCAGGTGTTTATTTCAAAAGCATATTTTACATTAAAAGCACTCTAGCATTATCTTCACATTCACTTACTAGCTATTACAATTAGTAATAATGATGCCAACTAAACTCAGAATGACTTTAACTACAAGATATGCTAAAAGCTGAAGACTGAAATATTTATTTATAAAGCAGTAAATGTGAATACTTCTAGGGTTATGAGAACATAATGCACGACACTCCTAAGCACTGGACCATTATTTTGATATATCTCTTCCTGTTTCAAATGAAAAGTCTGGATTTGATAAATTTTCGACACAGAAAGACATCTCAGATCCTGTATTTCAGATGCTTTTCCTAGACAGTTTCAAATGCCTGGCTTACCAGGAGACTGCTTGGTTTGTTTGCATCTGAGTATACACAGAATCACACAGTCACACAGAATCACAGAATGTTAGGAGTTGGAAGGGACCTCGAAAGATCATCCAGTCCAACCCCTGCCAGAGCAGGATCACCTAAAGTAAGTCAAACAGAAACGTGTCCAGGTGGGTTTTGAATGTCTCCAGAGAAAGAGACTCCACAATCACTCTGGGCATAACCCTTACAGTAAAGAAGTTTTTCCTCATGTTCGGATTGAACCTCCTATGCTCCAGCTTGTTCCTATTTTTCCTTGTCCTGTCATTGGACATCACAGAAAAGAGCCTGGCTCCTTCCTCTTGACACTCGCCCTTGACATATTTATAAACATTAATGCCATCACCCCTCAGTCTCCTCCAACCTAAAGAGACCCAGCTCCCTCAGCTGCTCCTTATAAGAGAGATGCTCCACTCCCTCCATCATCTTTGTGGCTCTGCGCTGGACTCTTTCAAGCAGTTCCCTGTCCTTCTTGAACTGAGGGGCCCAGAACTGGACATAACAATCCAGATGTCGTCTCACCAGAGCAGAGTAGAGGGGCAGGAGAACCTCTTTCGACCTACTAACCACACTCTATGCCATTTGCCCTATTGGCCACAAGGGCACAGTGCTGGCTCATGGTCATCCTGCTGTCCACCAGGACCCCCAGGTCCTTTTCTGCTGTGCTGCTCACCAACAGGTCAGTCCCCAACCTATATTGATACATGAGGTTGTTCTTTTCCAGATGCAAGACTGCACTTGCTTTTGTTGAATTTTATTAAATGTCTCCCTGCTCAACTCCTCAGCCTGTCCAAGTCTCGCTGAATGGCAGCACAGCCTTCTAGAGTGTCAGCCAATCCTCCCAGTTCTGTGTCATCAGCAGATTTGCCGAAACTGCACTCTGTTCCCTCATCCAGGTCATTGATGAATATATTGAATAGTATTGGTCCCAGTACGGACCCCTGAGGGACTCCACTAGATACAGGCCTCCAACTAGACTCTGTCCCATTGACTGCAACTCTCCAAGTTCTTTTCTTCAAGCAGTTCACAATCCACCTCACTACCCAATCATCTAGGTCACACTTCCTCAGTTTAGCTGCAAGGATGCTATGGGAGACAGTATCAAATAGAATCATAGAATAGAATCATAGAATGCATTGGGTTGGAAGGGACCTCTAAAGATCATCTAGTTCCCCTAGTGTCCCCTGCAGTAAGCAGGGACATTGTTATTAGATCAGGTTGCTCAAAGCTTCATCAAGTCTGACCTTTAATATCTCCAGGGATGGGGCTTTACTGAAATGCTTTACTGAAATGCTTTACTGAAATAAAAATAAACCACAACCACTGTCCTACCAGCATCTATCCACCTGGTTATGTCCTCATAAAAGGCTATCAGGTAGGTCAAACACTACTTCCTCTTGGTAAAGCCATGCTTACTGCTCCTAATGACCCTCTTATCCTTGATATGCCTAGATACAGCATCGAGGATAAGCTGTTCCATCACCTTTCCAGGGATGGAGGTGAGGCTGACCTGTCTTTTGTTACCCAGGTCCTCTTTCTTGCCCTTTTTGAAGAGTGGAGTAACTTTGCTTTCCTCCAGTCCTCAGGCACCTCTCCTGTTGCCCACGACTTACCAAAGATGATGGAGAGTGCCCTAGCAATGATTTCTGTCAGCTCCCTCAGCACCCACGGGTGCATCCCATCAGGGCCCATGGATTTATGGATGTCCAGATCGCTTAATTGATCTCTAACACAGATTACATCAACCAAGACAAAGTCCTCCTTTATCCTGACTTCTTATGAGGCCTCAGGGGCCTAGGAGTCCTGAGGACAGCCTCCAGCAGTGTAGATAGAGACAAAGTAGACATTCAGTAACTCTACCTTCCTAGTATCATCTGTCACCAGGGCACCAAACTCATTCAGCAGTGAGCCTACATTGCCTTTAGCATTAGTTTTGTCTGCAATACATCTGAAGAAGCCCTTTCTGTTTTCCTTGACAGGTTACTTGCTTGTCCTTGACCTTAATTAGCAGGAGCTTTTTGTGCCTAAAATGGCACTATGGTTTGTGTTCACAAGGAATATTACAGTAATTACCTCTCCAGTGCACCAGTCCGTTTGTGGTTCCAACAATAAGTATCTCAATAAGCTTTGAATGGGACTTCAGTGTCTTAAAAATTATCCCTTTTGCTATTCTTCATCCCTTATCTTTTGGCATGCTGTCCTGGTCTGAGCTAAATAAAACTAATTTTCTATTTAGTGATTTTACTTTTCAGCTCAGTCTTTTCTAAGTGGCTGAACTTGCTGAAAACTAGCAGGATGTTTTTTCCCAGACAGTGTGTACTGATAAAGTTCAAGGCCACTTGTCTCATCATGGGTGCCATGTCTGCACCTACGGGGGGGGAATCAGACCCAAAACTGACCAACGAGGTATTCCATCACACATACGTCATACTCGGTATAAAGCCAAAGGATCATGAGGGTCTCGACCCTTCTTCCATCTTGAAACCTTTCCATCTCAGACATTTCCATCTGTCTCAATCCTGCAGTGGCTGAGGTCTGAGCAGAACCCTGCTAGTTCATCTGCCTCTGATCCTGATTCGTGTGTTCCTGCATCCTGCTCCCACTGCTGCTGAGTTCAGTCTGGGACTTTTCCAGCGCCCTGCTCCACAGAGCTTCTGGTGATGTATACATCATTGGGGGGAGGTTGGAGGGGGAGGGTTTTATATTGGTTTTGCATATATTTGTACATATCTGTATATATTTCATTATTTTCCTATTTACATTATTATCCTGTAGTATTAGTATTATTGTTTTATTAAACCTATTAGTTTTATTTTCCAACCCGTAAAGACTCTCTCCCTTATTCTCTTTCCTCTTCCCTCCTGGGGAGGAGAGAGGGGTTAGTAGAGAGCATCTGTCCAGAATTTAGTGACCGGCCCAGCCTTAAACCACGACACATGCAGATGAAAAAATTACCTCAGAATTACTGTCAATAAAAGTTTGTTTAATAATATTAAGTATGATCCAAATATCCAAAGTCAGGCATTGGAATGCAAAGGATTTTTAAAAATCTAAATAGCTTTGGTGATGTTTTGAAAAAAATGTATATAAGTATCTTGGGATAAGTTGTGTTTTGAACACATGTGCTCTAAATTGTATGAGCACTTTTAAAAATTTCACACTTAATTCTTAATTTCTGTATCTTTCACCTTTTTTTTCTAGCACTGTTGTTCTTTACTGCAGAGAACACTATCTGAGTCCTCTAATATTGTAAAGGCTGGTGGTATGACATTTCTGTCTTTGGCCTTCCTTTAATTATGTTTCATGCTGACCCTCTTGTGTGGAGCCAGTACCAGAAAGCACAGCTTTGACAACAGTGTTTACATGAATGTTTGATAAGCATCTGTCAGCCCTTAGCACTCTACAACAGTGTAACACAAAAGACAGGCAGGGAATCCTGGAGCTCTTGCCACCCGAAAGCATAGTCTGTGTGTTTTCTGAATTTCAAATGAGCACAGAGATTGTTCTTTTGTAACTCAAAATGTAATTTATGTATTATTTACTGTAATAATATATTAATCAGAAAAGATGATTGTTACTTTTTATAAAACGCAGCTTTATAGTAGCAAGGTCAAGACGTCTTTTATTGCATACTTATCTTACTAAATTGCCTTTTATCCCACTGGGTTAAAAAAAAAAAAGCAGACAGATAAAATTGAACAGTTGACAAGACTATTGACTACATCAAGATGAGTAGTGAGCAATTACTTGCAAACATTTTGACATTTTCTGATTAGATTTTTCATTTCAACTCTGTTCTTAAATCTTTTTATTTGCTTTGTGCAGAAATTTCGTGAAGCAAGGCTTTGCTTTTACTTATGTTTGAAAAGTTAGCAGTTAAGCTGACTTCTGGTCAGAGTGCATGAATACTTCTCCAAGGTCTATCAGTAGCCCACTGTGTGCTACTGTATTTTTAGAGGCTTTTACTTATGTTGCACTGACTCAAACCATTTAGATATAATTTAGTTTTGAATACAGCAAGTGTGTAGCCGTATCATTTTGTCATGGATCTGAACACAATATTCAATGGTGTTCACAAACCACTGCTGTAAGTATGGATTTTGATTTGGAAATTGCATGCACATTTGTTTATTATGAAGTATATCAACTACATACATGTTCAGGGCTTAGTATTGTACTTAATACAAGTCCAAAACTGACAAGATCATTATAAAAATATTACTCTAAGAAGAACTTTAGAGATAAGGCAAAGTAAACAAGCGCTCAGGTTCGGACTCAGACTGCTGAGAGTATTTGGCTTCTTTTTTGATGCTGCTAGAAATTGGGACTGGCTTTTGTAACATCTTTAACAGCCCAACCAACCAATATTTCAAGTGTGCAGTCCTCTTGTATAGTAGCTATCATGCATGGAACTCTGTCCACTGACAACAAGGAGTACCAAGTTCAGCTTTCCAAGGTCCTTACTGCAAGCCTCTACCTTGCTCTGGATTTCCCTTTCCTGTCCTTGACTGCTTGAGCAAATCCTATATATTCCATTTGACTTCTCAGTGCATCCTGTTTCCTTTATATGTATGAATATTGAATATTCACAAGGAACAAGATGTCTCTGGTGTTGATGTCAGGTGCATTGTCAGTTCTTAGCAGATTTTTTTTTGAGCAAACTGAAAAATCCATTCATTTAGGGACACTATTTAAAAATTAGGACAAAAAGAAGCCAGCAAATGCTTGCCTTGGAATACATTATTTATCCAGCTGTATGTTCCTTATTCATTTTTGTAAATCAACATGTATCTGTTGTTTGTTTAATCTGCAGGAAAATTTGAAATGGAGTTTTATGGGATCATGCACACGTAGAACATTTTATTTCTTAATTTATCCTTCATACAGCTGTTCTAAAATATAGACATAATAAACTCAGTATCATCTATAGTGTAACTCTGTTTATTTCAACCTAGAGAACAGAAAATACAGTAAATGCACTGAGTGAAATCATGCTGAGGAAGATTTAGCACTTTTAGATACATTGAAGAAATTTGAATCATTTCACATTATCTGAGTGAAAATTCAGACTATGCTGCTAGATAAAATGAGATTCTATTTAAATTAGATTAAGTAAAACTCCATTTTACTGTGAGTGATGTTACTAATCTTGTCCTTGGGACAATTCATGCCCGTATCCACAGCTTTCAAGCACCAAGACAGAGGAACAGGTTAATTTCTTGGACTTTTTTTGGACTTGCACTTCAGTTCTTCAGGAGGTAACATTGACTCTAACTTTTTTTTAACCTTTGTTGACTTCAAACAGAATTCATTACATTGCCAAGTATTAAGACAAGCAGTGTGAGACATCAGCTCCTTTCTCCCACGTACATGGGATAGGAAGGTCAGCTGAGATGCACATAAGTCAACAAAGGAGCCAGAAGCAACCTTACTTACCGTGAAATGGCAAGCAAAGTAGCATTTGCAGGAGCATACATACCCAACTCCAGACTGCAGGAAAGTTCCTGCTGCTCTGGTAGATGCAACACTTCACCTATTTTTAAGCTTTTGCTCCTTCAGAAATAAAAGATGACAGCTGTCCCTGAATAAATTCCAGAGAATTCTTTTGTCCTTTTTATTAAATAAGAGCAAACTAAGTTAGCAGCTTTGCCAAGGAGCACTTGGCTCATTTGTACCATTCCATCTCTGTGTGCTGTATGTGAGATTAATGTAAGCATGCACAAAAACGGATGGAAATCCACTTGTGTCAATTAGAGAAGTAACTTCTGAAATAAAAAAGGGAGAGAGAATGAAAAAATAACCTGATATTAATGAACATTTAAAAACTCCACTCAGCGCTTGAGGTGACATTGATTAGCCTGCCTAGCAAGCAGTCCCTTAGTGTTCCCAGTTTGAAGCCAATTGGCTTTTTCTTTCAGACCAGGGCTTTGTATGCTTAATTCTGTTCTCAATTAAATTGGTATATATTAGGGCTAGCTCTGCTATCTTCAAAAGAATTATTCTATTCACATCAGTGTAACTGAGATTAAAATTTTCCCCCAGAATTCTATAAAAAAAGGTTGAAAGGTTATGGCGATTTCTATATACTGTGTGAATCAATTCCAGAGAAAACATGCTTTTAAGACAGTGTTAGCTCCTTATACTCTAGAAACAGTTCTTTGTTGTCTTTAAAACCTATTTTAAGTTGATCACAGATTTTTAAATTGGCACTTGTGCTTGTCAAAATATGCTGCTCTAAAATTAATTTTTTTGTGGAATGTTTCCATGAATATTGCAATCAATTAAAAACATGCTAATTTACAATCATCAAGGCTAGATATCTATATTTAATCTTTTCAATACTTTCTAACACTACCAGCAATTTTCCTCTGCATACTGGAGTAAATACAGGGAAACCTAGGAGCAGATTTCCAGCAGCCTGTACTGCTTTTTCTTAAACAAACAATGAGAAAATTGTTAATTAATATTTTCCAATTTTGTGCACAAGCTGTGAAATTGCACAACCAGCTGAAACTACTGAATCGCAGAAACTCAATCTTGAAGGGAGTGAAATATACTAAAATTTAGTACTTGTAAGTTTCAATTGCATAATTTTCACAAACAATGAACTCATCAGAGTCACAAATAACCAGATATGCATTCATATTATAAGTTGCAGATGCAAGAAAGCAAGTGTAAATTTTGCTGGTAGACTTGAAAACAGAACCTTTCAGGAAAATGGTGTTTTATAGAATCATAGAATCATGGAATCACAGAATGGTTTCATTTGGAAAAGACCTTTAAGATCATAAAGTTCAATCATCAAACCAGCCCTAGAAAGTCGGCTACTAGACCATGTCCCTAAGCAAAACATCTACTCATCTTTTAAGCACCTCCAGGGATGATGACTTAACCACCAGCCTTTTCCAATGCTTGACAACCCTTTCAGTAAAGAAATTCCTCCTAATATCCAATCTAAACTTCCCCTGGTGCAACTTGAGACCATTCCCCCTTGTCCTATCACTAGCTAACAGCGAGAAAAGACAGACCTCTACCTCGCCGCAACCTCCTTCCCGTTAGTTGTAGAGGGTGATAAGAACACCCCTCAGTTCCCTTTTCTCCAGACTGAACAACCCTAGATACCTCAACACTCCTCATAACACTTGTCCTGTAAGCCCTTCATCAGCTTTGTTCCCTTTGAACAGGCTCCAGCATCTCGATGTCCTTTTTTTAGTAATGGGCCTTAAACTGAACACACTATTCAAGGTGCAGCCTCACTGGTGCTGAGTACAGGGGAAGGATAATTTCCCTGCTTCTGCTGACCACACTATTTCTGATGCAGGTCAGGATGCTGTTGGCCTTCTTGGCTACCAGTACATTCTAAAGTACTGCTGTAGGATGTCTATGGAATTCCTAATGGAATACCAGTTTGAATACACATATAGCACCTGGTTTTTGATTGTTTGTTTTAATAGAAATTCCTTTCATTAAAAACTTGATAAAAATTCAGTGGAGTTTGGGAATGCTATGTTTACAGTTTAATCTTTACTGCACTGTAGTAAATCTGAGCATACTTACACAGGGTTAAGAAGGACTTTCCTTGCAATTCCCATTTATTTCTCATGAAGAATGATGTAAAAGCTTTTATATTAGAATCATGCAGGGAACATTCCCAACCATTGGAACACAATCAGCGTTGCTGTTAAAAACTCTCTGGTGCAGTTCTGGCTCTGAGTCAACTATGACTCTCCCAAAAAATTGCCATGCACAATTGGGAGTTACAGCAGTCCTATTAGGCAGTCTGTATGATGTCAGCCCTATTGGAGAGGGAAAGAATGCAATAGCATGGATGTGGAATACTCTGTTCCAGCTGGCCTCAGTGCTGAGAATGGTCCTGGGAATGTTTAATTTATGAGTATAAATGTAGTCTTTGGTGTCAAGAGGAGAAATTGAAAACAGCCGTCCTATTCTCTTAGTGCTCAAACTGCCAACCATGGGTAATACAGAAAGGCAAGAAATTGCCAAAGAACCACGAAGGAAAACCTGAGGCAGATGCTCTGTTCCTGGGGTTGCTTGAGGAGGGAAGTAATGGGATTGTTCAGATCTGGAATACAGTTTGGATGAAGAATGAGACCAATGGTTAAAACAGTAACCTTTCATATGTAGGCAATCAAGGTTTAAATTAATGTTCTGTCTAATTCTGGCCAACTAATAGAACTACTTAACAACTATGCCAAGAGAGTCTCTGCAAACTGCTTTCAGCTTTTGCTGTTTAAGCTGTTCCACTTTGGTCAAAAGAAAAAATTGTTAACTGGGACAGGAGAGATAAGGGCCTGGAGTCAAGGCCATGCAGTGCCAATAGCAAACTGCTGAGCACTCTGCTGTTCCTGTGCCAGATATTACTATGACCTAGCAAAAAATGTACAGTCTAGTCTTAAATAAGGCTTAATTTCATACAGTTTCAGTATTTTCTGAAATAGCACATCCTTCCTTACACATAATTTAGGAGACAAAACTAGATCTGAATGGTTTGTATACAAGATTCTATTAATTTTTCAGTATTACTATTTTATGTCTATTCGTCTGTACTCTGTCAAAATGCAAATACATTCTTTTTTAAATGTTCTCCATACAAATAACTTTCTTCAGCTCTTTCTGTCATGCAAACGGTAGTATATTTACTTGTGAGTGTGTGCCTTTTTTCATATAATTAGAAACTATATCACCATTCTTCTTTACTTCAACTTCTGAAAGGTAAGCAGGAGACAGCACTGATGTTATAGAAGGTGTGGTTCTCAGCCATTGTGGAAACTTGTTCCTGAATTTTGGAGGCCAACAAAAAGAGGAAGAGTGCATACTACTCATAAACATTAACCCACATGTCTATTCTAACTAACTAATTCTAAATTAAATATAAAATAATATATAAAGATTCTAAAAAACAAATCTGAAGCTTTCTTGTACTCTTCATTATTTCCAGATTTATTTTATGACTGTAACAGATGTCTCCAACAAAAAATAAATTATATTCATATTTACTGTACCCTTACTGATGTGAGATTACTCACATTCATAACAATTACAAAGTTAGCCCTACTGTAACAGGAAACACCTGTCTCACAATTCATTTTTGTCTTTCTGCCTCCTGACTTGAAAGATAAAGATTTTGTCAATCTTTTCCTATGTCATGAATAATACTTGACTAATCTTTCAAAGTCAGCAAAATCACTGAGTTCGAGCCTAGCAGAGACTGAAGTGAGAACTCATACAGCAATTGATTGCTTTTGCAGCTAAAGTAGTACTCACCAATGTTTTACCTTAAGCCAGTGAGTGAATATATCTTGCAGATAAACTATCTGATCCACTGACAAAAATAGTTCTTTCTGAACTTTCAATAAAAAACCCTGAGGAAAAGTGCCTAGGGAGGGACTTTTTACCAGGGCAGGTAGTGATAAGACAAGGGGGAGTGGCTTTAAACTGGAAAAAGAGTAGGTTTAGGGTACATATTAGGAAGAAATTATTTACTGTGAGGGTGGTGAGACACTGGCACAGGTTGCTCAGGGAAGTTGTGTATGCCTCCCTCACTGGAAGAGTTCAAGGCCAGGTTGGACAGGGCTTTGGGCAACCTGGTCTGGTGGGAGGTGTCCCTGCCCATGGCAGTGGGCTTGGAACTGGGTGATCTTTAAGGTCCCTTTCAACTCTAACCGTTCTATGACCCTATGAAACACAGACTTATTTGCAAACCTTGTTGAAGACTTAGCAACACTGTTTTACAAGCATGTCATATTGTTTCTACTTCCAAATACCACAGTGACTCTGATGCAGGGAAAGTGATCTTCCCAGAGAGACACTGAAAATGGCAAAACGGTGAATCATACCTTACGGTAATGGTCTTCAGACTGATGGCTAGAATAAAAATTGGAAAAGTTACAATCTGTTGAGTTTATAGTGAAATGAAAATTTTGGGATAAGGATATGCAAAATTTAACAGAATAAATTGAAGTGACAAAATTTGAGTCAACTTAATGTTCATTTGACTTGAAAACGGATTTTTTTTTAATTTTTTTTTCCCTGTTTTTCTCTACTTTTATTCTGTTGAGGAAAATATTGAGTGCTATTTAAAAATGAAAATATTCACAGCTTTAAAAAAGTCAACATAAATTTTAGTACCATATGTTTGAAGAAATAAAACCTCTCCTTTTACAAATACCTACAAATTTTTGTTTGTTTGCTTTCTGGCCTACTTTGGCTGAATTTTATTTGGGTTCATTAAGAGTTTCAGCCCAACCTAAAGGTCCATTTTTCCCACAAATTCGGTATTTTTTAACTCAATAGAAACTGTCCAACTCTATTTCATGGTTCTAAGTCTCATCTCATATTTGAGCTGCTGAACTATAACAGCAGAAAGACAGGTGTTTAAAAAAAAGGAATAAAAATAATGTTATGGTTCAGAAGCTGTAGGAATCATCTGTCAGTTTCAAGTGGAAACACATGAAATGCTTAGTTGAGCTATTATTGCATGAGACTTCAGATCTGTAGGAGTTTTAAGAGTGCAGGAAGGATAGATATTATTTTAATGGTGGATGTAAAACTGGTGTTTTCATTAACTTGTTATTTTATTCCTTTTTTTTCTACCTTTCTCAGATATTTCTGAAGACTCTAACCCTTCTCTTCAGAACTCCTAAATTTTTGCCTCTTTCTGTTATCTAAAATGTTGGTAGAAATACTTCTTGATCACATTTCCTTCCGAGTTACGAACAAGTAAAAGTTGCCTGTAAGACTATCACACAACGCTTTAATAAATTTAGCACACATTTATATAAAATCTTTATGTAAAGCCCGTAATAAATCTCTCCCAGAGTTTAACTTTGAAAATGGCCTTTAGGAGAGACTTACAAAACTTGAATAAGAAAAAGGGCAAGGGCAAGCTTTCTTCAGTATGCTTGCCAACTTTTAGAAAGCCTTTCCAATATCTTGATGCCTTCCACACAGACTATCCACACTATCACTTCTCTAGTTTTCATATTTGAAAGACTGAAATTTTTCACAATTTCACAATTGTTGATAAGAAACATCAAATCTGTTCTTCAATAAAAAATTCCATTTGTGGATTTATGTTGCTAGAAATGCAGCCTTTCAAATGAATAGTAAAGCTCAAAAGTAACAGAAGATTCAATGGTTTGTGGTTTTTTTTCTATAAGGGCTACAATCTTATTTTTCACTTTTTTACATATTTCTTTTACACTTTCTCATACTATCATGTGGTGCGCTGAAGCAGAATAGGTGTTAGGTTTTAGTCTGGAAGTAGATGTATGAAGAAATAAGTGAAGGAATTCTGTATAGTGCTGTACTTTCTAGGGATTCCTGAGGGGTCTTTTATGCTCCAGACTGCTCTACCATAAAAGTATACTCCTGAACTTACTTCTTTCTGACTTCTTTCTGCCTTTATGACATTCAGGAAGAGTATCCTTGCATTATGAGTCCACAAAATGGCTGATGAGACAATAGAGACACAACTATGAGGGTAAAGTAGGGCTGAACACGTGTGCAGGGAGAGAGAGTAGGGGTATGTCTCCCTGTCCCTGTCTTTCACAGTGTTTCAGCTCTCCAATATTCAAAAATCCAGCCAAACTTCTAAAGGAATGTGCTGTTTTAAGTGATAATGCTTGAGGGCCATCCCTTTTATATTTACTCATATAGACCTGCAGACAGGCAGTAAATATAATTTAATTTAATATACTGTAGGAGATGTATTTTTCAAGAATGTCTCCTCCTTTTCATTAGGTAGCCTTCCTTTGAAAAATGTAAACCTGTAAAAGAACTCAAGGTCACTCTCGTACTTACTATGAAGTAAAATGGTCAAAAAGATGAAAAGTACATTTTCCCATGCAATATCATGACATACAAGCTTTTGGCAATTAATTTCTCAGCTGTTTTCCATTGTGCAACTGATCACAAGTAGCATAAAGCAGGAAATCAGGATGCAGATCTTGGGGAATGTGTAATATTGAAAAAGAATATTTACCACTCTCTGCTTTTTCTTTCTTTTAAGCATGCTTTTATCAATAATTTGAAGCTAAATGCAGGTTCCCTATGTATTAACATATTAATGAAAGTACTTACATGTTTCCTTCCTTGTTAAAAATACTGTTTAACATGGTCTCAGTGTGACAAAACCTCTTAACATCACTTTGCAGTTCTCACACCATGAGTGCACAAAGTGTCAGGCTTGAAAAGCAGTGCAACATGGAAATGAATCCATTGATTGCTATTTAAATTGTGATTCTTGACCACAGAGGCTAATATTAAAGTACAAAATTTAAAAATGTACAATAAGGTTAGAAAATGACCCTCACTTAAACCTTCAAATAACTGCTGCTGACCTTCACTGGAGCTGAAAAAAGTTTCAAACATTATGATCATGTTTTTTGAATGAGCCTCCTATTACCATATTTAAAATTAGGCTTTTCAGACAGAAGCAGAAATGTCCCACTAACTGTGTTCAACCTTTTGAGCCTGAGAGTGACTTCTATTTGACTGATTTCAAATGGACCAAAACTTGTTAATCATGCTCAACCTTGAAAGTGATTTCTCCCTCTTAAGTTCTGTGTGAACCATCTGCAAGTCTTTCCAACTTCCTCACAAGCGCTCCGCTGAGACCTTTTACTTTACTTCAAATATTGTTGAATCATGGTTTTAAAGAAGGGAGCATTATTCGGTTAAACATTGAAACCAAACTAGTTTAGATTCACTACGCAGACAATAGTTAGGCCACAGCAAAGCTAGGAAACTGTAACATTTAATATAAAATAGTGGCAATACCAAAGGTGATCTGCTATATGTTTTCATATGTGGTTTCATTAGAATAAATAATGTCAATATTTGGTGAATTCATTAATTTTATTCCGCTTTTATGCAGACTCATAGTACAAAGGCAATAAAGAGTACTTGTGTCCTGGGAACGCTGTGAAAACCCCTGGGAAGTCAGACAGGCTTAGATATCTGCCACCACAGAGGTAGCTGACAATAATTATGAGCTCAGACTCAGATTATTTGTGTTAGCGGTACAAAATTCTGCTTTATAATCACCTGGAGACCATTTCAGTTCAGCAACTGCGCACTGCTCATACTCAGGAAACCAAAAGATAAGCGGTACTTGCAGTGGCAGAGCAGCAGATAGGAAGCAACCTTCAGCCCTCAGTTAGGTTAGCGGTTGCAGGACAATGTCTGTTAATTGCTTACTGGTATAACAGTTTGTTTTTTTCCAAGGAGCCACAGAAGTTTCTGATATGTCTGGCTCACCCCAGCTCCCATCCTCAATTGTGGGTGACAGCAGAGGCAGAGATTTCCTTAGAACTACAAGACTTAAAAAAAAAGGAACACAACCCATATGTCATGTTGTAAAAAATGCAAAATATGCTGGATCTGCAGCACACCAGGCCATATGCTTCAGACAGAACAGCTTGCATACGTCTAGGCCTCTACACTGACTTCAGAAATGGAAAACAGTGGCTAGTCTACTCCACACTTTTCCACTTGTTAAATTTGTTTTGCTAAAGTCAGGTTTACATCTGAACCAGGAAAAAAAAAACAACTCTTTATCAAAAGCTTGAGGCTAATGATTGGCTCCTTATTTTCTGCATTGCTTTGATCAGTCACACTGTGTCCAAATGAAGTGGGATAACTGCAAGATTTTCCAGGATAGTTGTTCAAACCCAGAAGTTCAGTCCTCAATGAGAAATAGGGGCCCAATGTTCAGTGCCAGGAGAGTTTGGTACAGTGGCAGAAGTGTGCTCTGTGCAGAAAGTGACACTCTGCCTGTTTTTGCGATCATCTCAGACACTATCCTCGCACTTCCTAAAAGGCTAAGCAATGTTAGTTCTTTTACTCAGACCTAATTCCCATAACATTATGTTTCACACAACAAAACCTGCATGATCACTGCATTAAAGGTCTGTTTCAGTCTGGCAAATGCCAGGAAATTCTGGAGTCATTAACCTTCCTTATTGCACACAGTATTATGGAAGTCTTTGAACAGCAGGATACTTCACATACTGTATCCTATGTGGTATAAAGAGCTAAAATATGCACAATTAAGCAGGTTAATATTCAGCTTTAACCTCTGTGTTTCAATGAAGAAACATCAACAGAGCAGTTGAAAACTCCTTTTTATATAAGAACACTGCAAATGTTTGCACATTTTGGACTTTATGTAACAACAGACTTTTGAAGAAAACATGAACATTCATAATATATCTAATCTTTCTATAGTAACTCCTTATTTAAAAGATGCAAAGAATCTATACACTAAGTTTTACACTGGTTTATATCCCAGACTTCTCAGAAAAACAAGTGACTATTTTGAACAGTGTGCAAGCCAACTTCCCAAATGCAATGTGCATTTTGCAGAATTGTTTCCCTCAATTAACGACTGCCAAGTCAAGATAAATTTTCTACAGCACATCAGACTGGATGACATTATGATGTCTTCTGCCTTTAAAGCTTTATGAATCTGTTGTTCAGTGGAAACCTAAAATCCCAAATTATTGTTGCAAATTTTATTTTTGCATAGTATCTTTACCTCACACTGAATGAAGTTTGCTCCTTTGCCAGGAAGAATAAAGTAAAGCTGATTTTGTTTGGCTTGGCATTTTTCTTTCTTAAACTCAGGGCTTGATCACATGTCCCCTTCCCACTGCAGCTGTGTCAGTGAAAGATTTCTCCATGCCAGCTGCTTGTCACTATGTCCACTGGGAAGTTTTCATCCCCTCCAATCTATCTACTAAGCTGCTTTGCAAATGGTCCCTTATTTGTTGCTGTCAAAATGAGTAGTGTTAGCAAAACCCTGCTCATTAGACTAACTTTGCAATTTTAGACTGAAAAAGGTCTAAGTATTCTCATACAAACAGGTCACCCAGCAGATCTGAGGGAAAGCTACTGTCTTATGAGGGGTGGAGATAGGCAGTTGCCGGCTGGCTGGCTGATGCAGGAAATCCCTCCAGCAAACATGCTGAATCTCTTCAGAAGGATATATGATCAGCCTCTTCCTCTGTAAAATCCATATGGCGCTTCCATATTGCCATAAATTTTGAAAGGAAGTATTCAGAGTGGAGCTAATCTTAACTATCAGGGAGTAAGCACATGGATCACCAGACTTTGTCCTGCAGAGGATCTCTATGTCCCTAGGTGAAGTACGTTGTTGCAATAATAGTTCAGCCTCAAACATGTTTTACATATAGTTTTGAAATAAATACATTAAACAAAGTAACATTCTATACAGTCATAAGAATCCTGTCAGGAGATTTTAACAAAATATCTCTTCTGTTTGTATAACGGTAGTCTAATAATCTTTTGTTTGCCTAGATGTGTACTTAGTTAGGAGGTACTGTCTCTCTAACTTATATTTTCCCTGGAAATGGACAGATATATAGAAAAGTGGATTTTTATACTAGACATCAAGTATTACATTTCAAATCTTAAATAAGATAAACCAGTTATGTTTGTTTCAGTTACCTGTGTTTATGTAGGCAGCATGCATTCTGTTTGAATAAATAAATGAATTAAAATTATAAATAGTAAGGTAGGTAGTTGTTTTGATCTTCAAAGAAGAAAAAACATCTCATATTTTCCTTGTAATTGCAGACAGAATTCAACCAGTTTATCAAACGTGTCTAAAAAGACACTAGAGCTATCATCATTACTAATGTAAGTCTGTTTCTTCCAATACTAATAATTGTTTTTATTATTAATTTACTGTTTTATACGAATATCACAATACATGTATTCTAAAACATCTTATAGTGTGGTACTCAGTACCTTCTGAAAGTAACAGATACACTATACTGTTTACATATGTGCCTATATTTTCTAATGCTGTCAGTAGAGTTGTTTGTGACCCACAGGACATGAGAATGGTTTTTCCAGGTTGTTTTGTTTCAGATTTGACAATATAAAAAATCATATTTCTTTAAAATTAATTCCTTAAAATATGTTAAAATTTACAGATACACTGTTTTGTCACTCAAAAATAGTGATGTATTAGTTTTGGTAAGTATCTTTCATGCACCATTCATTATACTCAAGAATTCTTAAAATTATGCTTCTTAACTTTTTCTTATACAGAAATTAACATCCAATTGCTTTTTTTTTTAATTCCTCAAAGCTATTCTGAAAAAAAACCTGATGAAATAAATTCTGTTTTCTTGTAGTTGTACTGGAAATAACATTTCAGCTTTTCTCTCAGGAAGGGGCACTCTCCAGTACAGCACACAGATATTTCAGTATTTTCCTAAATTGCCTGAACACTGACTTGTTTTTATTACATTGCTAGTTATAGGTTCACCATTCACATTTAATTTTTTCACAGGTTTCTATTAACTTTCTATGAAGATTTTTTTTCCAAGAGATATATCTCTGGAACACAGCTGAAATTAAATTCAAGTGTTAGCAAAGGAAAAAGAAAAACATGACATGAGAAAGTCAGTGGCCCTAGCTAAACTATCATGCCCTAAAGTCGAGAACATAAAATACAGCATACACTGCAATAATGCTGAATACAGCTATTCCTATTACATCCAGAGAAAAAACTCAACCAGACGTCATCTGTCTTTTCTGGACTGAACATGTCAGTTACAAAGAAGTTTTGGAGGTGTTCTGTTCTTGTTGCAGATTCATTTATAGCACTGGTTTAAATTTGTCTAGCTACAGTGGTTACCATCCCCAGTTCTCCATCACACTTCTCTGCCATAAATTTACACT
>NW_010173778.1:0-4073 GCF_000695765.1 Mesitornis unicolor | reverse complement strand
GTGAAAGGCTTGGTTCGTGCTGAACCACCATAGTTTACAGACTGTTATGCTAACATAAACCAGCACTAACTTTAATATACTTTACATTAATAGCCTGGCAAGAGACAGGAAGGCAGACTGCAGGAATTGAAACTGTTTCAGCTGTCCCGAATTAATTCATTCTATATATGAGTCAAAGTCTTTAACATCTACAAACTATCCAGGGAGAAACTGTTGAAAGATAACCTCTTTCTCTCCACCTCAGATGGAGTCATGAAAAGATACAGAGTAATAATCTAACATTTCTGAAGATATATGTATATGAAAGCTTTAACAAACCTTTACTGATTTTTGAGAGGAAAGATCATAGTATTGTAGAAAAGATAGTAACAAATTAATTCTTTCACTGCATGTCATTATAAAAGTATAAAAAGTGTTTGAAAATTTCTCTCATACACAAGTTAATATTTGGTTTCTACAATTATTTTTCTCTTTGTGGTTAGCCAGAAGATTTTTTGTTTTCTCTCAAGTCTGGTCCTATGACAGTCATCTCCTTTGTCATCACAAGGTCCAATTAGTCCTGGTTAGCACTGTAATTCCTTGATAACAAAACAGAGTTTAAGATTAGTCAAAAGATGTATTTATTTTAGCAGATTTTTCCTGTGTATTTCCTTGTATATTGTTCAGAGAGTGTCAGTGTAATTTTGTGAGACGTGTAAAACATAGAGTTGAGCCTCTGGAGCCTGGAAAGTTTGGAAACCACTTCGTTTCCAGCCTTCTTTCCTCACATGATTCTGAACAGGCTGCAGAGGGTCCTGTAGCAGGCATTGCAACCTTGTTGATTCTGGAAACAAATCTGAGCATCAGTTAAGAACTGTTACAGCTGTAGCATTCCTAAAAGTAACCGAAGCCATTCACCTTACTCTTGTCTATATTTCTGTGTGTGTGCTTATATTACTATGTATGCCATGTACTGAAAGAGACAGGAAAAGCAAAAGAAGCTGCAGGAAGAAAGAGTTTACTAGAAATTGGTGTGGGCATTTCTAGAGAAATTTTCTTCGTATTGTGCCTATTTGTGGCTCACTTTGGGGCTTTTTTGTTGTTGATGGTGCTGGTTTGGGTTTTTAAATTCATAAAAGGCTTTCAACAAAGGAATAAGACATACTGAACATATTGTCTCATGTCTGAGCTTTACCAGGTGTACTCCAGGTATAAAGGAATTAGCAACCACTTCATAAAAAAAAGAAAGAACAAGGAGCATTTTTCTTTAAAATGAGATCTCATACATTGGGCTGAAATTAAAAGCAACACCTAGTCCAAAGAGTCTAAATAAAGCAATACTTTTCTCAAAATCTTTGTCAAGAAAATGAATTGTAAAACTGTTCATTTTCATTAACTACAGTGATAGAACTAAAGTGATGAGCCCATTGTTAAAACAATGTAGAGTTCAGTGTGGGAACAGCAGAGGACTACTTTCATTTTGCCATGTGAAACCTGAAACAATCTACAACTTCTGTAGTTCACTCAGCTGGGAAGGTCAAGAACTACAATTTCACAGATTTCCTCCAGGTTTCTGATATGTTTCATGTAAGAGTGTGAAGTAGAGAGAATGGATGCAGCAGGAAGTGGCTTTGATGAAGCACAGCAGAATCCAGCCCTACTGCATTTACTAAGAGACATAAAAAGACAACACTAAATCTGTTCTTTACTCTTAGCCTGGTATAATGTAATTCAGAGAAACAGCTTGCAGAGCAAAATTTCTTTGAAGACACTGTGCAAGCAGATACTGTACATCTGTGAAATGTCTTCATCCAGTAAAAAACTGGGAAAGGTAGGATGTCTTGCTGTTTCATCTGAATGGACATTGCATAGAAAACTGCTGCAAGGATACACACAGTTCTAAGAGCAATGACGGGGCAATAATAGAGAGTCTTTAGGAAAAAGATTGTACAGATCGTTTGCACCCAAGAGTCATATGACCTAACTCAAGATGCCTACCACTGTAGTGACATTCGATTGTTTTCAATTTAAAATAACACATCTGAAAGAAAAAATAGGGAAGAAGGAAAAGGAAAGGTAAAAATTTTCTTCCCCAAGAAAAATGCTCTTTGCTACAGAGAAAGACAAATGATGCATATTTATTTGTTCAAACTATTCATTTTTGCTTCAAGCTGATAAACTGAATGAAAGATAATATTATTTACAAAGTGGGAAATATCTGTCAGAAAAGAAGACTGAAAGATACTTGGTTATATCAAGCATTGTCATGAAAATGAAATATTGAAGGTTAAAAATAAAGAATATTTTTTATTAAACACACAAAAAAAATTTCTTCCATTATTGGGTAAAATAGACATATATAAAAAAAGCTCATCTAAATACCAATGAAACACTTTGGAAAATTTCTTTTTCAAATTCAATCATAAAATGACGGACTGTTAGCAAATTGATGCATTTAAAAATTATGCATCGTTCGTTAAAATGGGTAGGAAGAAGGAGACAGCATCATACTTTTGTAACATTCATATTTATTCTTAATTATGATGACAAAGAAAAGTATTCTACTAGAATAGTCTGAAGAATAGTGGAGGTATATATTTTTAGAAGACACCAAGGATTTTCTTCTCAGAAGGAAATATTTTTAAAGTATCTGTCATTTTGCACAATCCAGTTAATTCCCAAGACAAAGAATGCCCCTATGAACCTTCAAGTTAAGGTATGTTTATAGGTATAATTTGTCAGTACTTAACTCATCCAGGATTGGCAGCAGACTCTGTGAGAGCTAAAAGACTCGTTCCAACCATTTCTTGAGATTGTTGTGAGAATTTTAACAAGCAGTTCCAGGAGGCCTCAAGATCCTTCTCTAGCTCACTACTGCATAAAGTTTTATCAAATTAAGCAACAGTTAAATGACTCTTTAAGTGGTGTCTCAACTTTTTTGTGATACACAGGAAATAAAGTAGGCATCAGGAACATAGATATTGGAAACCACTATTACAGGAGGGCCTAGCATGGAAAATAATAAATGGAACTCATCATAGGTTGATGAAGTATAGTTTAAATAAATGCCAGCAATACCTTTTTCACTGATTCACCATGGTTCAAATTTATTTTGGAAAATAAAGGTGCCCAATTTATTCTAGTATCCTAGAGAAGGGAAAAGAAGTGGAGGAATACCAAGAGAGAAGAGACAGCTTACAATAAAATCAGTTTTGCAGTCTGAATAGACAAATTGGCCTTCTCTACGAATGAAGACAGTACTAAACTCCTATGTAAAGTGATTTCATGAGTACTAATTGTACTATGTAACACGTAGTAAGTTTATTTGAAGCATGTGAGTATTTGAGTATGTATTTGCCAACTCTGGTAGTTGCATGGGAAATTCTCACTGAAAATGCTGTTGCTTTGAGTGATCCTCTAAATTCTCATATTGAAACCAGCCACAGGAGCAAAATTATTTACTATTTCAAAAGAACGCTTCTACAGCGTATTTTACTCCTGATGGATATCAGTGGGCTCCATCATGCTTATATAACTTATTTGCATGAGATGACATGTAATTGCATCATCCAGAATAGCACTCAGATAGTACTACCTCCCAACTCATGTTTTTCTAGGTGTGCTGGGTATCTTTTTATAGAAGCAAGAGTCCAGTTTCCATTGAAGCATTTTATTTCTGGCTATGGGCATTTCACATGTCTAAGTACATGCTATTTTCCTCCCATTGTAACAAATAACTCCATACAGAAATAACTCCTACTAAGTTATTATAAGCTCATTTAACTTATTGTGTTATCTTTCTAAAGAAGCATTTCTCAGTGGCAATAAGGGTGACCTAATTTAAGCCCTCAGCATGAATTCATAAAATATTTGGCAAAAAACTTATGTTTTTCTGGAGCTGTTGGCAGAGGTCATCATAAAAAGTAATGATGAAGCTAGACCATATTGCTGTGTATCAGTCTCATCAGGAAAAAACAATAATCACTCTCTGATATTCTTATCTCTATCTTTGTTGTTGCTGTTTAGACAGTTGTTCTATCACCCGATGGCTCCTCCCAACCTGGGGAGGGGAATAGGGAAAAGGAAAGGAGACC
>NW_010173777.1:2863-13826 GCF_000695765.1 Mesitornis unicolor | reverse complement strand
GTCCTGTCCCACCAGCCCCTTGGACCCGGGCAGGGCGGGGCAGCTCCGGGCCCTCCCGCGGGGGCGGAGCGCAGCAGACCCTGCCGGAACCACCGCCCTGCCCGGGGGCTTGTCCTGTCCCACCAGCCCCTTGGACCCGGGCAGGGCGGGGCAGCTCCGGGCCCTCCCGCGGGGGCGGAGCGCAGCAGACCCTGCCGGAACCACCGCCCTGCCCGGGGGCTTCCCCCGCCTTCCTCCGCGGTACCGGCTGCGGAGAACTTCGGGGGGGCCGGGGGGTGGCTGCGGAGATGCTGGGGCGGCCGGGGGCGAGAACGGCCCTGCGGGGCGAAGTCCCAGCCAGACTGTCACCTCGTGTTTGCACTGGGGCTTATCTTAATAACTGCCCTTAATTGCTTAACGATAAGGGAAAGCAAATCTCGGCTGAGGGGATGGAGGTGCACAAAAGGTTGCAAAACATCCTCGTTTTGCGCCCGGGAGCCCACAGCTCTTGCATGGAAAACCTTCCCTGGTTGCTGCTGACACCAGCCCAGGCATCTGTGCTGTGCACAAACTGCCCGAGAGCAGCAGGAACACATACGTTGCTCCTGTCTTCACAAGATGCAACCACCCTTACTGACACCCACTCCTCCAACGGTCTCAGCCCTTGGTTTTGCTCCAGTAACGTATTCCTAATGCTGGTATACATTTGTTTTGTTTTACAAAATAAGCCAGAGCTGGAGTGCATGCTGGTTAAAGTCTTGGAGAGGAGTTACAGGCTGCAGCTACTTAGTAACTCAAACTTTTCTGCCAGGAGCAGCTAAAAATACCAGTAGCATGTGTCAAATAGAGATTTATGGCTTGCAGGGATAGTAGCCAGCTCCAGCACATCCATATCAGACATCAGCCATTTTAGTCAGCATTAACACCAATCTAACACTTAATAGCCGCTGTTACCACAGGCACCATATGTTGGAAGGAAACAACATAGACAAGAAAACGACAAGAAAGGCATGAAAGAACAGAAGTGAAAAATCCTTTCAACACTACTCCCATCCCCATATGCAGGAATCTTTTATTAGACACTGTTTTAAATATATATAGTATTTATTTAAAAGTTGCAGTGACTTCGGCCTAGAGCAGCTCTTCACACTTCTGCTATAGGCACTCTGCAGGTGTTTATGCATGGGCAGATCCAGCTGCTTGTGCAGCGAGGCAGCACCAATCAGTTCAGTGGCAGGACAGGCACAGCCCTCACCTTGAGAGCAGCAGTTGCATAAGGCCCACACTCAAGAGCTGTGTAATGGCTCTTCTCATCACTGGTGGTAATTCAAGACAACTATATTGTAATTTATTTTTTTAAGCCAGTAACTGAAGTCTGTTTGCAGTGTCCTTGAAAGGGGAACAAGGCCTGTAACAGCTGACTTCAGAAATGATAAGGTTGACAAGCCAACTGTTCAGCTCCATCCAAGCGCCACATCTCTTTGTCCCTGTGCTCAGTAGCAGTCCATGACCTATCCCATTCAGCAGCTTCAGTGCCACGAATCACAACGCATCATTCAGGCTCGTTTCTGTGCTCGTTCATTCTGTTAAAAAATCAAAGTTGAAAAGGTAAGTGAAGATGCCCCTGTCTCAGGGTCACACAGAAAGGATTTTGGGGAGCAATGGAACAATTTAATAATCCTTTCTGCCTCAGTTCTCAAACATTCCTAGTCTACAACTCAAAATCATAATTCTTTCAGGGACAGATGTTTATCAGAGCAGAACACTTGTCCAAATCACACAGCAAAGTCTATCATGGATCCCTGGTCTACCCACCTGGCAAGTTAAATAGCCTGCTTTTGTCTGAAAGCTCTCAACCTTCCCACTGGTGTATAAAGGAGGGCCTGCAGGAAATGCTTTCCTGACTTGGAAGACCCAACTTCTAGTAAGCACAGCTGTAAATTACAGTCCTAAAACTCTGCACTGACAAAAGGTTTAATCTCTGTGTTTTGTCTGCTTTTGCCTGTGTGGTTGCCAAAATCCAAGCTCCGGAGGCAAGGAGAAAGGCAGAACAGAAAAGGAAATGCCATGAATCGTAGAAACGAATAACAGAATTGTTTTGGTAGGAAAAGACGTGTGAAATCATTGAGTCCACCACTAAACCACGTCCCTAAGTGCCATGTCTACATCTCTCAAATACCTCCAGGGATGCTGCCTACCTTTCTTGTAACAGAAAGCCTCTTGTTCCCCTCCCTACCCTCTGAGTGTTTCATAAAGAAGCACCCACAAACATTTCCTTCACACTGAAATGGAAATGTCTCAAAGGAAAGGATCCTGGACACTGATACTTGTGCTTGTCAGTAGCTGCAATATACTGTGTAAGTTGTTTGATTTTTTAATTCTCTTTCCCATTTCTATTACCTTGACTGTCTTCTCAAGCTTGCACAGAGCTTCCTCATATTGCTGCACCAACGGCTTTAATGAGTTGCCTTTCACTGGCTGCTTCTTTATGTCTTGGATGCCAGCATCCTTCAACATCCGCAGAAACCTACGTTCCTGTGCAACAAAACGGACACGGAAGATGAGACACCCCACTGCCTATCAGCCTGGCAGTGAGCACATTTTGGGATGTGCTGCTGAGTCAAGAAATAATTGAAGTTTCCAAGTACAAAGCTCAGCTGACTGGAAAAGGTGGAAGGTAGTATGAACCTTATCCTCCTTATGCCCCTGCATGCATCCTGCTCAAAGGAATCCCACACCAACAACATACCTGAATTCTAAGGACCAAGCTGAAAGCGACACCCACTTTTCCTGCACGAGCTGTTCTTCCAACTCTGAAAAATGGAAAGAGTAGCATCAAGCCAGTTTAGCCACTCAGTCACTGCCATTACCAGCCCCAACAGTCCGATTCCAAAATGTAAGAAAATCTGATTCTGAGGTCTTTGAGGTTAGCACAGCAGGACTAGCTACATGTTACACAGGATGAACATTTGCAGGGCTTCTTCACAGCTGTCCAGGACAGTATTTCTAGCTCCTGTAAAATACGTTTTCTGTAATAGCATGCTAGTTCTGTTTTAATACTGCATTACTCTGGTGATCCTACAGGCTTAATTTTAATCAAAATTAAGTCTACAACTTAACTGTTTGCACATTAATGTAAGAAAAAATCTAATGCTAAAAACCCTTTTAAGTGCATGCCACCTTTGCTAAATATTTCAAAATAAAGCAAGCTTTTGTACCTGGTTGTCTTACCGGTGAATATACGTCCTGATGAACTGCGGCGCATCATAGTTAATGACATAATTCACTCCTTTAATGTCAATACCCCGTGCAGTGGCATCTGTGCTGATTAACCTGGTTTTAAATGTATATAGTCATTTTCAGGTAACATCTCTTGCACTACACACACACAGACACAGACACACACAAGTAAAACACAAGTGAACACTGCACAACTCTTGCTAATTTCTGTTCCAACTGGGCAGCCAGCCTCTGAGCACAACAGCAGCATTGTAAGTCACCCCTTGTTGTCACTGGCAGTACTGTCTGCCTGCAGACCTCCAAGCATCACTACAGGCTTGTCACTGACTGTTGCACATTAAGTTACTGGGTGTTTCCAGGTTCTCCAAGTATGTGACACTAAGTCAGTCATCTCCCCCCACACTGGAGGTACAAACCTGTAAGCTATTTGAACATTCCATAACAGCACTGAACACAGAGAGCGAGGTGAGAAATTCCAGTAGTCAAGGAGGAATTTAAGCAGAGGGTTTGGACAAAAAGAAAATCCAGAAAATAAATATTTACCTCCCTCTCAGAAACATTCCACAGATGCAATCCCATATAGCTCCCAAAATCACAAAGCAAAATCAAACACATGGATGGAAGTCTTTATGCCAGTCTGATCACGGATTTCTTTGATAGGAAACACTAATATTATATTAAGTGCTAGCACCAACATCTGTTTCTTTCAACAAGCGCTGGATGCCAAGTACACACACTAAACAAGATTTTCAGAATTGTATGTGTTTTGAGCAACTATATGAACAAGCAGTTACATCTATTGCTTGTTATAAATAAACAGAAATTCAGATTACAACTAGATTAGAACAGGCCAAGTTACATGCAAAGTAAACAATTCAAAAGCCACACGTCCCAGTCTCACACCCATTCTGCAAGTTGGTTCCTGCACGCTGTGTTTTACCGAGGACCACATTTAACTGTGTTCCTGGTTCTACCTAGCTTTTCATGCTGGAAATAGCCTATGTGTTGGAAGACATGCAGGAAGCTCATTTAAGATACTCACAGTTGTATTTTTCCTTGTTCAAATTCCTTCATGGTTCTCTGTCTCTCACTTGGAGATAACCGAGAAGAAAATTCAGCCACAGTGACTCCACCAAAGGCCTGAACCAGGAGGAACAATCTGTAGGTAAATGGGATAGAAACAGTGACTTCATTATCTCTGTAACATTACTTGACAAACCTACCATAGTGATCTCACTGATAAACTCACCTGTGAGAAGCTTCCCTGGAGTTGGTAAAGCACAACACACGGGTGAATTTCATTACCAGCATGAAATGCAAGAGGATCAAAGGCTTGGAATTCAGGTCACAAGGCACATAGCATTGCTGCAGTTGACAGGGAAGAAGTTTGGAGAGAAAAATGACTTCTTGCCAAGGCTACCTTCTCCGAAACCCACTACCTGTCCATGGCCTACAGAGGCTTAGATGTTTTATAACTGACTAATAGCAGGAAAACCAGACCCCACACCACCACCCTCCTTAGAATAAGTCACACTTACAGGCTGGGAGGATACAACACAAGGTGGAGACAGGACATCTGTGCTCACTTCTCCACAGCAAATAACAACATGCACTGCCTTCTTATCTACAGGGTGCATGTTCTTCATATGAACAGTTTTAAGTGCTGCTACATTATTATTACTTCATATCTCCACTACCCACTGCTGGTAAACTTAACTCTGCATAAAGAGAGTTTAATTAAAACAAACAAAAAAAATCCAGTCTTAACCAAATGACACCAAGTAATGAGAAAACAAATGCATAAAGGTAGAGCTCTCCGGGTCATAAATAATCCCAAAGCAAATTTCTCCCAGCACCTCTATAATGCAAGCAACCATAGGGAAAACATATTTGTTTATAGGATAAAAACGTAACTAGATACTCCAGAGCTAAACAAATCTTCAAGTATAATTTATTCAAGAGTATTAATGTCATACCGACAGCCCCTCGGGGAGTGTGTATTTCTTATCAGAATCCTGTTCAGTCTCTGCTCCATCTCTGAGTGCTTTCTCAGAATAGACAGATGTGAAGAGGCGAGGCTGAAATAAGTCCAGCTGCTGCAGTTTCTCTGGGTCCTGGGTCAGCGTGGCTGAAAACAGCAGTTTCTGTAAGGGTATCTGAGGACAGCAGGAGCTGAAATAAATAGCACAGAGAAACTGAGCTTTGAGGATGGGGCAAAGGAGCCCCTCCACAAGTGCCTTTAGATGAAGTTACAAGGGAAGAAATTAACTCTATTTAATGCTCTTTTCCTGCCCTGGGCCTTTCCCGTAGGTTCTTTTCCACACTTGTTTTATGGTGGAGTTCACAGATGGAACTGATCAGCACTTTCAAACCAACTGCACACACCCTTGCACCCTAGTTATCCATGTCCTCATGCTAGTTGCTTCCTCTGTTGGTCACTGTTCTCAGTTTCTGACACATCTCTACCATGCTGTATGAAAACAGCAGCTGCAGAGAGATAATTCCAAGAGTTTTCCTTCCAATGCGTTACTCAGCTTGCCAGAGGGCATTACTATAGCTACTCTGAATCACAGACTTGCAATATTTGTGCATTCTTTTGATGCTCCTTTAGTTTAATTAAGGAAAAGTTGGAGAACACAATACTCAAGCTTCAGATTAAAAGACATCCTCTAGTATCAGCTGATCACTGTCTGTTTTTTAAAAGCTTGAGAAAGCATTTGCCTTACTTTGGCAAACCTTTCTCAGTGTAACCAAGCTTTGGGAGTGCCTGTGAGGGAACACTGTGAAGCAAGGCAGTGACATCTAAGTGCTGGTGTTCGTGCTACCCGCTCAAAGAAACGCATTCTGCAACTTGCCTGGCTGCTGTTATAGGCCCTGGCTTGGTCCTCTGAAAAAGCATGTTGGAGCCAGAGTCATTTTCTACTTGGAATGCAGCTTTGACGATTTGGTTCAGACAGTTCTGGTGCATGTCATCAATCATACGGTCAGCTTCATCTACGATCTGAATTCACAAGGACAAAAACCACTACTTGTTACGTACTGTCTAGCATTAGGCAGCTTTTATTTTCCTTTTGTAATGTTATCATTAAAGAATGAAGGCAGAAGTTTCTACCCCAAAACTGAATTCTGCTTTTCTTTCAGTGGTTCAGTAACCAGCCTGACACTCAAACTACACACAAGTTCATTTGCGCATAAATCCAATCCACATCTCTGAGTAAGAGACAAAAGTCTCCATATCCTAAATAAGATTGCAGCTATGTCTCTGCATGGACTCCCACATGGTGGAAGCTACCACAGTCAGATAATTTACCCCAACCTTGACCAATAAGGCTTTACTCTGAGTTGGTGTTTGCAAGCAGCTAAGAGAGAAGGGGAAGTGGGTCGACACTTGGATGTCACGAGTTGGAATAAAACGTCTCATCTTGAGACCACTGCCTGAGCAATCTGGAGCATAGACAAGGCTCATACAACAGTTCCAACAGTATTGATGGATCATGCAAGAACAAAGCAGGAGTTACAGCTGTAACAGACACTGCACTAAGATGGGAGACCTGCAGAGCTGACTCACCAAGAAGCGAAGCTGTGTCAGGCTGAATCCCGGGGTCTGGCTAATGTGGTCTGTGAGCCGCCCAGGTGTAGCCACAATAATATCAGCCAGGCTGCAGTAGCCTGTCACTCTGAAAGAACAAGCAGCCCATCAGTACGTTTCTCCCCACACCATAAAGTACGTAACAGAGATCCTTAGTTAGCATGCCGTAAGATTTTCCTACTATTCACTTTTAACTGAGAAGTAATAAAGTTCAAATATGCACTTTGCTTTGGAAAGCACACAAAGACAGTGCTGGACACAAAACCTTCATTTTAAACAAAGCCCATAATTCTGCATTGCTCTTTAAAAAAAAAAAGCTTAGTTGCAGCAAAATCCTTTAAGAATAATTTGTATCTGTGGGTAGAAGGTAAATGTTTGCGTTTCACTCAGCTAATGAAGAACCTAAAAACCTAGTAAAACACAATCACAGAGAAGGGGTAGTAGCTAGCACTTTGACAAAGACAGAACAGCCAGTGTTTAGCACATGAACCCACTATTCAAGACCATTACTGCACGATGGTGTGATGCAGTAGCCTATATTTTGACCCCTGCTTACTGAGAGTAAACAGTTTACGACCTCTATAAACCTTATCAAAAGACCTTTTTACCTACTTTTTCTGGATAAGCATCTCCTGCTCCTTTGCAAATGATTTCTGGCCAGTAATCAAAACGACCTTCAGACCTGTTCCATCAGTGTAAATGTTGAACACTTTACTCACCTGCAAAGAAACAGGCTTTGTTAGCCCCAAGAAATTAGTTAAAATTACTTTCCATCAGCTAACAACATCAGATACCCTTGCAGGTCCTCAACCTTCCTCACAGAACAGCCAAGCAAAGTACTGACTGCACCAGCCTTTGTCCTGGTCCAGTTCTGGTCAGGGAGAAGGTGAAGAGCCACATACCTGTTGTGCCAGCTCTTTGGTGGGCAGAACAACAAGAGCTCGTACTTGGCAAACTACTCGATCCAGCAGAACCTGCCAAAACAAAGGCCAAATGAGTCTCTGCAAGCAGTGAGGGGGGAAAGGGGTTCTTGAACCTAATATAGTGAGAAAAGAAGGGCTTGACACATCCTCATGGAGTTTTACATTTCCATTTTACTCCCCTTCACCCTCTCAACTCCTCATGCTGTGACTGCTGTCTGAGAAAGGGAATGAGATGCTGAGACAAAACAAACTCATACAGCTACCTTAGACAGCTCTAAGCTAAAAATCTCTTGCTTTGCATCCACAAATTCCCCATCTTTTTGACCTGCTTCTAAGTTCAGGTTTTACTTGAACCCCAGCATTTTCCCTACAGATATTTCACTGGAGGTAAACTCACCTGTACAATGGGTATGACAAAAGACAGGGTTTTACCACTGCCAGTAGGTGCTGAGACGCAGATGTCTTTGGGGCGGTATCCTCCCTGCCCCAGCAAATACCCATTGGATGCACTCTCCAGAATAGCAGGAATCACCTCTGCCTGAACTGAACAAAAATGGAAACAAACATTAACTGCAGAGTTACTGAACTGGACTGAAACAAGTGTATCCAGAAGAGCAATTATACACAGTGATATACACAGATACACTGTATGCTTCTACATCTGGGCTGTTGTTGCTACAAACATAAGAGAGGAGGAAATCAAAACCAGTTGCCAATAGAGATACTCTCTGGGTTTAGCTGGTTCTTGTTCATTCATGGGAGCTTAGCATTGAATACAGGTATTTCCACCTCCAATGATTCAGCTAGCTCTAGTGCTCAGCCAGGCTGTTACTGTGTTACAAATTGTTTTCAACTTGTATCTGTCTTCTTGTTCTCATGTTAGGATGGTACTGGGCAGATTTAAAACCTGTGAGTATTTGTCTCAAGCATGCTTTCTTTGAAGCACAAACTACTCTGACACAAACACAGAACATAGAAGGCAATGTGGCCTTATCTGCCAGGGAGCAAAACACACAACTCCTAAAGGCTTCGGAGTGAGTCAAGTTTGCTGCAGAAGAATAAACAATGACTGAAGCAAACAGTCTTGTACAGACAACAGCTTTGGCTGTTATGCATCAACTACCTCCCCGCTCCACGACAAGCCCTGACAAACTGGAAAGCTCTGGTTTATCTACAAAATTTAGCAGCCAGAGGATCCAGCTCTGTGACAAGACCATACTCAGCGATACATACAATGTATGACTTCAGCGGACTCCATCTTCAGAGTGTGACACTACTTGATTCATCTGCTACCAAATGCCATAACCTGGACTTGATTTATGAGAAAATACAAGAAACTGCTATCAGCAGCCTATTAAGATCTTCCAGGGCAAAATAAGCAACAGCATTTACATTAAAAAGTTACTTAACGGTACACTTTAAAAGAGAAGACACATGATGGCTTTCCAATGTAACCCTGATGAGGGCCTGCATAAGCCTCAAGGCTCAGCTGGATCATGTAATTGACTGAGGGCCAGAGATTTTGCCTTCTTGCCTCTTTCTCTTCTTATCCCTGCTTCCAGCTGTGCTTGCTGCTTATTTAAGAGACAGCACTCATTGTACTTGTTTGTAAAACTGGTAAAATAATGGAAAACCAACAGCTTTTTTTGCTCAAGTGATTTTCTGCTGCTTTAATGAGTTGAACAGGTTCTCACAGAGGTCTGATTAGCAGCAGAGATGAAGGAACTAAAGCACATGCCTGACATAAGGGGAAAAATGGGAGGACAAAAGTAAGACCTCCCTCTTTTGGCAGCTGTGAGCTATTACTTCAAGCCATAGTATTTTGTGGAGCTGCATTTAAGACTAGATAACAGATTTAAATTAATCAGCCTAGATAAAGCCTTGAAAGTGAAGGGTTAAAACTGGTACAATCACATTGATGCATTAAGCTTGTTTTTTGGGCTATATTTTACTTCACTGACTACATAAAATATACAGCAACAGACTGCAGGAACTATGTAAGTCAGTTCAGAAAGAAACAAGAGCACTATCAAGTTACCTGGAAAAAAGAACTCTATCCCATTCATTTGCAGCTTTTTCAACAGTCTGGGATGAATTCCTGGGACATCTCCGATTGGAACTAGATTATCTTTGATACGTTTTTGCACTCGTTTGGGTTGAGCAAGCCACTGTGGTAGGAAGGGCTGAACCTGAGGTGGGGGAAATGAGAATAACAAAGCATTTCTGCTGTCAAACAGATAATGCCATACATAAAATAAACTGGTAAGATACATGTTTCTTCCTGACCATCACCAAAATTCAGTCAAGCTAGTTACCTTCTGCACTGGCTTTCTATCATAGTCTCCAAGAACCATTAAACTGGAGGGTGGAACATTTGTCTCTTCCTCTGAGGCTGCTAAGGGTAGTAACTCCTCCTTCGTGCTTTGATTTTCTTCAGTTCTTTCACTGTTCTCTTTCTTCCTTGTTTCACCTTCCTCTGTTTCCTCATCCCCCTTCTTCCTTTTAGAAGACCTATTTTTAGAGTTGCTTCTGTTTTCCTTCTGTTTGATATCTTCTTCAGAATCTGGAGTTTGGATAACAGGAATACAAAGCTGCAGGTCAGAACATGCTACAGAAAACGGATGTAGGGAACTTTTTACACCAACAAACTTAAGCAACAGCTTGAAAACTCCTCTTTCTTCCTAAATCTAAAGTGCAAAAGCCAAACATTTCCTTGTTGGTATGGAGGCAACTGAAGATTGAAGTGACGTGCTTCCATCCTTCCCTTAAGACTAAACTGATCCTCAAAGCTTGCAATAAGGGGTGCTCCCCTAAAAAAGGAATTACTTTGGAAATATATTAAGCAGAGGAAAACAAGATTTACTATCAGGTAAATTCGGCAAGTTACTCTAAGGGCAACTTGTATCTACTCTGTTGGGGGCTGTTGCCCACAATGACCAGAAATCCTTGGGCCTCAGTTTGCCGTTACCTGCTCCAGGACTCTCTTGCAGTACTTTCGATTTCCTTCTATTTCCTCCCCTCTCTGAGGCAGTGCTGTCATCTGCTGTTTTTTCCCCCCTCAGTATCCACTCCTTCTTCAGACGAGCTGCGAGACCGCCGTCTCTTCTTTGGCTTCTTCTCTCCTTGCGCACAGGGCTGCTCCTCGCTCTCCCCATTCCTCTTCCTTCTTCCTTTGGGGCTCAGCCCCGCGCCCTCCGCGTCGGCTCCTTCGGCAGGCTCGCCCTCCCTTCCC
>NW_010173777.1:0-2654 GCF_000695765.1 Mesitornis unicolor | reverse complement strand
AGGAAGAAACCGAGGCACAGCTCCTACAGCCGGACCCAGCTCGGTACCTGTTGATGCAGAAGAGCGCCATGCCCTCGCCGCGCGGGCGCACGGAGATGACGTCAGTGGAGCCCCGCGTGGCACGGCGGAAGGCTCCAGAACGCGCAGGGGCGGCCGCGCGCCTCCTGCCGGCGGAGGAGGGGAGGCGCCGCGCGGGCCGTGAGGGGAAGGCGGGAAGCGCTGAGGGGACAAAAGCGCCGCCGAGGCACCGCAGTCGTGGCCTTCCCCAGCCCCGCATGGCACCAGCTTAGGAGACACCGAGGCTCGGGAGAGCGCAGCATCACTGCAGGGACAGACCGGCAGCCACGAGGCTTTACCACAGCACCACGGGCTGCAGCACAGCTCACACAAGTGCTGGAGGGAGTCAGCATGAGCAATGGGGATAGCGGCACCTCGAGCCAGTGAGCACAAGGACTCCTTCCTTGCTTGCTTGCTTGGCCCCACACGGCTGGCATATTGTTAGAGGAAAGCCTCTCTGAAGAAGCAGGCGCAGATCTGGCTCAAAGACTACTTCCACTGTGACAGTGGACACTGTCAAAAAAATAAAAAGCCCTCAAAACCTCAGAGCACAAGAAGTCCTGAAGGCACCTACAGCCTCTGGAGTCCAGCAAGGTAAAAATCACCCTAGGGCACAGTCAGGTGCCTGCCACTCAGTGTAACCATACTGTGAAATATCATGCCTGAGAAACTGAAACAAACCTAAATAATTTCTTTTATTTGCTTTAGCAATAAGAGTGAAACACATATGTTGCCAACTGCCGAACTCCATCCCCAACTTGCCAAAGCCTACACCAGACAGATTACTTCTCAATCTTTATTTGTCTTCTATACAGAGAAAACAGAGGAATGTTGAAGCAGCAATATTTAAACACACTAAGGAAGAGCCATCAATCTGTGAGAGTGCACAAAATGTAACACAGGGCCATTTGTGCAGTGGTCTCTGCTAAGGAACAGGATGGGGGTAGGTCCAGAAACAGCCTCTTCAGACAGACGTGAGAGGTCTACGCAAAGGTGGAGCCGTTCCAGCCCACATTGGCAGCATTCATGTCAAAGTAGTTGATGTACACCCTGCAGAAGAGGCACAAGAAGACACAGACAATGACCTTATTAACTTTATGTACATATATATATAAACTAATAAGCAAGGCAGGACAACAGAACAGGGGACACTGCTTTCCATTCCTCAGAAGAAATTTCAAGCTTTGTTTTTGACTGAAATCCCACTAACTTCTCTAGTAGAGCCTCCAAACATTCAATATTCCTCAGAGTCCCTTGAATTGTACTCTTTTTATTTATTTTTAATACAAACTCTCCTGTAGTCAGTGACTGTCCAGACACCAGACAGCATTTGGTCAGCAGTCTGTCAAGAATTTCTGGAGACCAAGACCTTCTTTTTTCTAGCACTGCAGTCCTTCACACATGTCAAACAGACAGGCAGCCTTATGAAAGCCTCAGGGCCAGCTCTGCACTTCTCCCTTCCACTCCAGCACGTCACTGGCAGCAGATTGCTCCCGTCCTTCACTGCTGCTCACAGACACTCCCCCAAGGCTCTGCAGCCTGTGAGGGAGTCGTTCACAGCCTGCTGGGTTCTACTTTGCCTGTCAGCTCCAGCCCGTTACTGCTTCTCCCTTGTGCTTTCAGCCTCCCATTACACCTCAGTGGGAAGAACACCCTGTACAACTTGTCAGTCCTCTAGGATTTTTTCCCTGCTCTGAAAACAGGAAGCCATGGAACAGAGGACTCTTAAGGGAAAGATGTAGACATCCAACTCTTAGCTGGACATGAAAACACTGCAAATCATCACTTCGTATTTTCTCAAACACATATACTTATTCCTGGCTTTTTGCATTTTTAAATAAACTTTTCAAAGCAGTTTCAGAGAGCCAGATAATGCTAATCACATTGTGTCCCAGCCTTACCTGTCTGCAGATACATGCAAGTGTTTGGAGATCAGGTCACACAGGAGCTTGGTATAAGTCTTGTTCTGCTGTCCTCCAATTTTGCCAATGCTGTAGAGGCTGCAGAGTGCGCAGGGATCAGTGGAGCCCCCAAAGGACATCATCTGATCAGGTATGATGTGCACAGCGATGTACTGGGGGACGAGAACAAACAGTTACAGGGTATCTCACCTTCACTCTCCTGATGTAAACTTTCTTTAGGTACCCACTTTAAGTAGCACAGCCATGTGCTGTATTGTGGCCCAGGCAGCTCGCCAGCGCTGCCCTCTGCACTCTTAGAGGCCCAGGCATTGCAGTCCACAGGGGCGGCATGGCAGCACATGCTGCAGGGATGCCCCGAGCTTGGCTCACAGCTTCAGGAATGAGGGTTGTGTTGTGCAACACCACAGGCGAGAGAGGTACCCCTGCCTGCCACAGCACTGCCACTGCATGGGGCAGTGTGCAACTAGAGATAAAGGCTTAAAACTATATCTGCGTGCCAGAAATCACATCCTCAAATCACTGACCGAGGCACCAGGGCTGAGTCTGCAGTTCAGCCTTCCCGGGCTCCGATTTCTCAGGCTGCAGTGGTCTGGCCCAAGAGGGGCCGTTTCCGATCCCGGGATGGCCAGACACAGCTCGGAGGCAGACCAGGGCCGAGCTCCGATACCCGTTACT
>NW_010173776.1:0-4368 GCF_000695765.1 Mesitornis unicolor | reverse complement strand
GTGCTGTGCTGTGCTGTGCTGTGCTCCCTGCGCCTGCCCCGTCCTTGGAGGCTGCTGCCCCGCACCAGGAGACGCTGGGCAGGACTTGGGGAGCAACTGGGGCGTTCCTGGCATCTCCCTCCGCACCCCACGGCAGCTGCCCGGGGGGCACTGCTACATCCCAAGGGATTTTTTCCTGTACCAGTTGAAAATTTGAACACATCCTGTTTCTAGTGTATAAACAAAGAAGGTGATTAAAACAACCTTTAAAACCCAGAATATTAGTAAAAAATGCCGCTCCTTAGAATGAAAGACGCCTGTCCCTGCACGGTCCTTGCTGGCCGGGAGCTGGGAGCTGCGTGGCAGAAGGGGCCAGGGATGCTCAGCCGTGGGCTGCAGCTGCACTTCCCGGGACTGTGCCACAGCAAACAGCACCCCAGTGCCCTTCCCAGGACCACTGGGCAGGATGGGATCTTCTGGTCACCTTCTCCAGGCAAGACAGCCCCATTGCCCGGGACCTGCCCCCTTTCCCTGCAGACCCACAGCATCGATGGGATGCTGCGCTTCTGTGATCTCCGGAGGCTGCTCAGCCCCTGCTTTGTTCCTACTCCCATAATCTCTCGCCGTGGTGAGAGGGTGCTGCATGAGACCGTTTTGAGGAGGCTGCTGCGTGAGACCATTTCGGAGGACAGCACAGACACGTCTGTAGCCGAGGCTTCAGAAGGGCTGGGGAGATTGTGGCAGCTCTGCACAGAGGTGGTGCGCAGTCAATCACCAGATCCCCCCACCCCGCACACTGCACATTTAATGGTTCTTTGGGTCTCAATGTTTAAATCTGTCTAATGAGCATTTAACTGCTGCTCAGTATTTAATGCCTCGGTGTTCAGTGCAATAATCCCACGTATCACAGTGAGTGCTGCTCCATCACCCTGGGCGCGGGGGGAGCCGCAGTGCGGGGAAGGATTTGGCACAGGGCGAGGGGCTCTGCTCCGTGACCCCTTTCACATGGACGCGGGGCTGTGTCTGGACCGGGGGCTCTCTCCCCACTTTCTGCCTCTTCTCAGGGGGGTGCAGCAGGCGCTGGAGCTTCTCCGTGCTCCCGGCAGGGAGGATCTGCACTTCGCTGCGGGCTGCGGTTGGCTCCAGGCAGCCTGCAGCACCCCTGTGTGGTGACACCCTGTCCTGGGTCACACGGTGACACTCCATCCTTGGTCATGCAGTGACAACCCCATCCTTGGTCATGCAGTGACACCCCTGGGGCTGTCCAGGGCAGTGGTGCAGTCCCCATTCCTGCAGAGGTTCAACAGCTGGGAGATGAGGGGCTGAGAGCCGTGGGTCAGTGGTTGAACTGAGTGATGCTAAAGCCCTTTCCCAACCCCATGATCTGTGATTCTGTGGCTGCAGCAGCAGCGTCTCCCCTGGAAAGCCCTGCAGATATGCAATGGCACTTCCGCGCCAGCGGGGCCGGGGGCAACTGCTCATCTTCTTGCACAAGCCAGGAGTTCCTGGCTGCCCTCCTTGTGCCCTGTGCCTGGGCACACAGGGTCCTCTGTCTCCGGAGACGGATGCTGAGGGTTTGGGGATGCCAAGGGTCTGGAGATGCTGAGGGTCTGGAGATGCTGAGAGTTTGGAGATACTGAGGGTCTGGGGATGATTAGAGTCCAGGGATGCCAAGGGTTGGGGATGCTGAGGGTCTGGGGATGCTGAGGGTCTGGAGATGCTGAGGGTCTGGAGATGCTGAGGGTTGGGGGATACTGAGGGTCTGGGGATGATTAGAGTCCAGGGATGCCAAGGGTTGGGGATGCTGAGGGTCTGGGGATGCTGAGGGTCTGGAGATGCTGAGGGTCTGGAGATGCTGAGAGTTTGGAGATACTGAGGGTCTGGGGATGATTAGAGTCCAGGGATGCCAAGGGTTGGGGATGCTGAGGGTCTGGAGATGCTGAGGGTCTGGAGATGCTGAGAGTTTGGAGATACTGAGGGTCTGGGGATGATTAGAGTCCAGGGATGCCAAGGGTTGGGGATGCTGAGGGTTTGGGGATGCCGAGGGTCTGGGGATGACAAGGGTCCTGCCTCTGATGCCCACAGTGCCGGGGTGCCCGGGTATTGTCACGTCTTGAGTGCTCGCAGGGGTGAGACGCAGCCTCGCTGCAGACGGCATGTGTCCCCAGCACATCTCCAGCATGTCCCCAGTGGGTCCCCAGTGTGGCCCCAGCATGTCCCCAATGTCCCCAGCACCACTACCTGCTCTGCTTGGCCATGTAGAAGCTGTGGTGTGAGTGCTCGGGGTCGCTGCTGGCTCGGACGGGTTCATTTGCACTCAGGAAAGGTGCCTGCCCTGCCCTGAGACCCCCAGACCCCAGGGCTGTGCCTGGATGGGGCACCAGCTGAGCAAACCCCACTCCTCCTCACCACAGCCCCCTGCCATGACTGCTGTGAAATCACCCAAATGGTGCTTGGCCTTCCCTGTTCATCACACTCCCCAAAATTACTGCTCGTATCCCTGTCCCCAGCCCAAGACCCATTCCCAGCCCCATTGCCATCCTCACCCCAGCACCATCCTGGTCACCATTCCCATCCCTGTCCCCATCCCATTCCCCATCCCTGTGTCCATCCTGATCCCATTCCTGTCCCATCCCTGTCCACATCCCAGTTCCCATCCCTGTCCCATCCTTGTCCCATCCCTGTGTCCATCCCAGTCTCCAGCTCTGTGTCCATCCCTGTCCCATCCCTGTCCATTTCTGTCCCCATCCCTGTCCCATCTCTGTGTCCATCCCCATGTCCATCTTTGTCCCATCCCTGTGTCCATCCCTGTCCCATCCCTGTGTCCATTCCTGTCCCATCCCTGACTGCCCCTGTCTCCATCCCTGTGTCCATCTTTGTCCCATCCCTGTGTCCATCCCTGTCCCATCTCTGTGTCCATCCCTGTCCCATCCCTGTGTCCATTCCTGTCCCATCCCTGACTGCCCCTGTCTCCATCCCTGTGTCCATCTTTGTCCCATCCCTGTGTCCATCCCTGTCCCATCTCTGTGTCCATCCCTGTCCCATCCCTGTGTCCATCCCTGTCCCATCCCTGTCCCTATCCCTGTCCCCATCCCTGTCCCATCCCTGTCTGCCCCGTCTCAATCCCTGTCCCCATCCCAGTCCCCATCCCTGTCCCTATCCCTGTCCCCATCCCTGTCCCATCCCTGTCCCCATCCCTGTCCCATCCCTGCCCTGATTGCCCGGATGTTGGAGCGAGAGAGGCTCCTGATTAACCCCGGAGTGAGCTGTAATCACATGGCGATAACTGCACGACTCGTGCTTATCTGAATGTGTAATCACAGCAATGAATAATATCCAGGGCCTAGCACCTCGCTAATTAGTGCGCTGCCGGGAGGGGAGAGGCTGCTGTCAGCTCCTGCAGCAGCTCCCATCGCTCTCTGGGCTCTGCTGTGGGGAGGATGAACCAAATCAAATCGAATCATTGAATTGTTAAGATTGGAAGAGACCTCTAAGATCATCAACTCCAACATCAACCCAACCCCACCATGGCCATAAACCACGTCCTCAAGTGCCACATCCACACGGTTTGTGAACCCCTCCAGGGATAGGGACTCCCCCACTGCCCTGGGCAGCCCCTGCCAGGCCCTGAGAACCCTTTGTGGAAGAAATTTTCCCTCAGATCCAACCTCACCCTCCCCTGGCACAACTTGAGGCCATTTCCTCCCGTCCCATCGCTTGTTATGGGGAGTAGAGACCGACCCCTCCTTGCTACACAGACGTGACTCTCACCCTGCTGGGACACGCATGGGGTTACTGATGGCCAACCAGTGTGTGAGGGCTCCAACCAGTGACCCGAGCCCGAATGTGGCTGGGAAATGGTCCCACGTTCTGCAGCGACTCCTGTTTTGCTGTGAGGGTAATGGCCCCACATCCCACAGTGACTCCCATACTGCTGCGACATCCCCAACGCCTGTGCTGTGGGCAGCAGCCGTGCTCGACCCCGGGTGCTCACAGAGGACGTGGTAGGGCACCGCTCCCTGAGCACAGCGTCCCCGCAATGGCTGTGGGACACACGTGTAGTGTGGGCACACCGGGCTGTGCTGTGCCGTGCCGAAGGAAGGTGCCACTGGCCCCTTGGCTGGCAAAGCTGTTAGCCCACACCCAGCCCCTCTTCGGCCTGCGGGTCCCTGCCAGCCTGAAGCAGTGACACAGAGCTCTTCAGGTGACAAACCACATCATCCTGGTGACAAGGCATGGTCATCCTGGTGACAAACCACAGTTATCATGGCCAAAGCCAGCCCCTGCAGAAATGTCCCTTGTTCCCCTCAGCACCTGGTGCCTCCCTGGCCCCCCTGCACTCAGGTTCATGGTGACACTGCCAATCCCCCTGCCGGAGCAGGAACACCC
>NW_010173775.1:51012-53571 GCF_000695765.1 Mesitornis unicolor | reverse complement strand
TCCTTCCTGAACCCATGTTGACTGGGCCTGTGTTCAGGCACATTGCTGTCCAGCTGTCTAACCCTGGCCTTAATGGAGCAAGGCAGCCTGATTGCAAAATGCTGCCTAATAGTTGTTGTAATACCCACTTTTGGTGATAATAATTTATAGCTATGTACAGAGGTGGCATAGAAGAGGCCATAGGGAACATTAGGCCTACACAGAAAGGGATCTTCTCATTGTTTGTTGTGTTGATCCGATATTTCAGAAGAGATAAGACTGTTTTTTGGGGTTGGGTGTTTTTTCTATTTCTTCAGTAAAATTTCCCAGGATGTGTGGCAGATGCACCCACCCTGCTAAAGACCTGAGAAAGACCCAGCATAAGCAGCACCAAAGATCCTATGCCTCATTGCACCAGGACTGCCCCCGCTGGCTCCTGTCTGGCCCACACAAGGGAGACAGAGGTGGGAAGTTGGAGTCCCCGGACAATGGGGGCCTGACACTGCCATGTTGTGACCACAGATCAGATTCGACTGGGGTATAAATGGCTCCGTTGGAGGGCACATTTGAGACTTTCCTCCTCAAAGCAGTAGGCCTGCAGTTGGAGACTCTCCCCTTAATTTGGGGTGCTACTGAATGTAACTCCTCGAAGTTGAGAGCCCTGCCTTTATTAGGTGACTGATTGCGCGTTTTGGATCATTGAGCCTAAAGCCTAAGAATCCTTAAGTCAGCTGTGTGTGGTAATATTCCCAACCAGCATATCAAACCTGTAATTTGGTGTCAGTGGAACGTTGTTGTGGTGAATCCAGTTTTGACTGCTTGATATTGGTTATGAATTTAAAAGTCTATTTGAGTTCATTATCTGTGTGTCGCCATTTCGGTGCGCTTTCGTGACAGGATGTTGAAACAGAGTAGAAACAAAAGAAAAAAATTCAGGCCAAAGTAAATTTTTTCGAAGTGGAAATAGCACAGATGTGTTCTAAGTAATCCTTATTTCGGCATGGGTTGTTTGACAGAAAAAACAGAAAAACTCTAAACTAAACAAAAACTATTGAAGTGGATTTCTGGTGTAGGAACATTTTGCAGAGTACATAGATTTGTGTACTTGTGTGTGTGTCTTTGTGTTCTTGCTCCAAACTCCTTGGGGCTGGTTGATCTATAAGAAACAAAACAAGGATCAAACAGCCTAATGATGCTGTAAAACATTTATGCCTTTTGGTCTGATTGAATCCCTTTTCCCAAGCCTTAGCTCAGTGTGGCGATCTGAAAGGCTGAGTAAGACTTTGAGTCACTGGCAATGGTGAGATTTGAGCTGTGTTGTTAGCTCAGCCTGCAGGGCTGGCTTTCCTCTGGCAAAGTCATACCACCTCAAGGCAACTCGGAAGGTACTGCAAAAACGTGGAGAAGGCATCGTTTCTCCCCCTTTGCATTACTAAAACCAAGGCTAAGTGGTGAGAGACCTGTGAGCATGGCTTTAATGAGCTGAAAACATGGCACAATGATTCAATATGAGCCAGAAATTAGTCAGGCTGAGTAGCAAAATGACACTTTCTTTTGAAAACATCACAAAAGCATACTGTAATTTTGTATAATTACTGATCAATTGCCATTGATTTGTGCCTCTCATTTGCCATCAAAGGACCAACTAGAATTTAGCCTGAGCACCAAACAGCAACTGGATGCCTTTCTAATAGGATGTACTGAATAATTACGCAAGATGCACCTGGACTTCAGGATCACAGTGACTTCTCTCATGAAAAATTGTAACATAGGAGCACGAGTTTTTTAAAAACTCATTTCTCCTGAAAAGGATGTGTTCTCTCTAGTGGAGCAAGTCTTGTTCTTTGCTAGCGCACTGACTCATATTTACCCTGTTGCAAAGACAAGGGTCCAGATTAGTCCCACCTAGTTTTGGTACTTAACTGGAAAGTCTCAGCTAAGAACCTAGCTATTGTAGGCTCCTTCATTCACTAAAAATAGGACAGATGTCTTCGCTGGTGGTCTAATGCATTATGAATGTAAATCTATTTTTCCCTGACTGCAGTCACAGGCACTGATATTTGCAGTCAAATTTGTTGCTTTTATAACTGGTAGTTGATTCACCACTTTCTGGACTATATTTCTTATAACAGTCAGGGACAGACTGTGAGGACTGGGATGGGACTCCTGTCCAGCTGAAGGTCGACGCTGCCTCCAGTCCACCCCACAGCCGTACCTGGGTCTGGGGGCTCCATTGCTGAGCTGCTGCTGCAGGCTCCAGCTGTAGCAGAGCTGTGAGTCCTTACAGGGAGAATGTGCATTCACTGGCCAAAATAAAAGCTGTATCTGGCACTGTGGTGGCCAAAAGTGTCTACCGATGAGGAGATGAGTAATGTTCAGAGCCTGACCTTCTAGTAGTTTTGTGGAATAATTTCAATCAGTATTGCCACATGACAAATTATAATTTCTCTCATCTGACATAATGTTCAGGGGAAAAAATTGTCTCTCTGAGGAGCACAAAATGTGAAATGAAAACAGCAAAAGCTTAGTTTTCCTTTCTGCTTGCTCCCTTGACGGTGAACTTAAAGCCTCAGGTGAGAT
>NW_010173775.1:35318-50981 GCF_000695765.1 Mesitornis unicolor | reverse complement strand
GCAGGAATTTTGACACACCACCTGTATTTTCAAATGCCACCAGACTGTGTGTGTGTCTGGATGTGTACAGGGACCAGAGGTCTGTGTGTGCCACTGCCTTCAAACAGCCTGTGAAGAAAATGCTTGTATGTACTTTTTCTTTGTCCAACTGAGCTAGTGGAGTTTTTAATTGATTGTTACAAGGGCAGAATTTAAATAAAATTTAAAAGCCACATTGATTTATAGTTTCCTTTTTGAGCAGAAAGTGGCAAGTTGCAGGGCAGAGAAGTACCATGAGAGAAGGCAAAATTATAAGAAAGAGTTAGAGAGAAAGGAGGAGAAAGAAGTCTGTCCTGGTTTTGCTAGGACTGAACTGCAGAATTCCCTTTTAGTGTTTCGGCAGTGTTCCCTTTAAATGAACTCAAGTTAGTATTGGACCTTTGGCCAGGATTGAGTTGATTTTCTTATGAAGATGATAAATATTCTTGTTCTCACTTCTCAAGATTTCACCTGTACCTGTGGTTACAGTTTCTTTTAGCTTATTTTCCTTCTCTCTGCACAAGAGAAAGAAGGGGGAGGTCAGAGCCCGGGACTCTCTGGGATAGGTGATCCAGGACAAAGACTAAAAAGAGCACTCATAGAAGAGGGAGAGAGTCTCCAGAGAATGGGGCTTGCAGGAGAAGGACGTCTCCAAGAATGCTTTTAAAAAAGGTATGAGTGGGGTAGCAAAAGGAAAGGAAACATCAATCGAAGGAGAGGGCAGGCAGGTCAAATAAGAGATGGGGCAAAAACAGAGGTAGAGAACAGGAGCTGAACCACTTTTTCTGAGTGGTGAAATCATAAATCCCTCTCTGCTTTCCTAGGCTCTTTGCCCTACTGGGCTGTGTTCAACACCGCTGGTGCAGGCTGCTCTCACTCGGCACCGGTTGGGTGCACTGGGCTCCTTAGCTGCACCAGTCACGGGTCTTACCAGTTTTCCTGGTCAGTGTTCATGGTAAGTCTTTTCCAGGGTTTGGAAAGTTAAATCTCTAAGGGTGATCACAGAAACAAAGTGAGTAGCCAGGAATACTGCATAGTAAATTCATAGCTGGTTACAGTCTAGATCAAATAGGCTAATTAATAAAATGTCCTGAAAGGTAAAAGCAATGGCCTATGATAAGTATGTAAACCTGTAGTTCAGGGTCTCATTGGAAAAACAGCACTTGTGGGATATTTTTGCTAAAAGATGATGAAGGGCCAGGGTTAAGCCAGATGAACTTTCTTTCAAGGCGTATCGGAAGTTAGACAGGCAGGGAGTGATTCATCATTCAGAAGTCTCAGAATAGATTTGCTAAATTTACAAATTCTGTGTTAATTCTGATTCTCTTCTCCAGCCTCAACTGGCAACAGCTGTTTACTTTGTTCTATTTTACTCCTTGGCTTCAGAATTTTCCCATTAAAATGTACCTGTCTGTGCACTATGAGGTCCTGAATTGGTCTGGAAGATGATGGCAGGAAGAAGATATGTCAGTACAGCAGTGAAGGAAAGCAAGAGAATATTTTTTGACTTATTTTACACTGCCCATTTTCTGGAATTACTCTAGCAAAGACTGTTTGTAGGCATATTTCTGGAAAGAACAGAGTTTTTATGATTGCAGGATATTTGGGCAATGCAAACTTGCATTTCTTCGAGAAGCTGCTTCTCTTCCCTCCTTCAAACACAAAGCCACAGAGCTCTGTGACCTTGTTGGTCAATCAAGCAAAACAAATTGAATTTGAAGCAATTAATACTTGCCACAGTGTGCTTGGTAATACACTAACAACTGAGAACTATTTGCGAAGAATTAGTTCAATTAATTAAACAAAGATGAATCTAATCAGATAAATTATTCCTTTTGTCTAGGTCTAATAGTAAATATCAGTGACAGGTTTCTTTTGGCTGTTGCACTGCCAGTGCCTTCATTGATGAATCTTGCCTCTTCAAGTAAGCAAACAAAAGTATAAAATGCAGCATTTTCATAGTATTTTTATTCTGGTTGGATTTGGAAGTTGGGGAACCATCACCTGTTTTGGACTTATACATTTTAGAAAGAATGAGAATTAACCAGTGTCGAGTGATTTGAGATCTAGTAACCAGAATGATGAGTTACTGAACTGGGTTAATGAACTGGGGCTGCCCAACCTCTAGAGAAGATTAAAAAAAATAGAGGTGGAGGTTTGCTTGGGCTAGGATAAATTACCATGGAATAAAATGACATTAAGAAATTCTAAAAAAATAATCTAACTGGAAGGTTAATTTAACTTAGAGGGGATCATCTGTAGTCTCCACCCTAGAAGTTTTTAAGAACAGTCTATACATGACCTTAAGTCTAGTATACTCCACCTTGGGACATGGGAGATAGGTAACATGACCTTTTTCTGTGTTATTGCCAAGTCTGTGATTTAGGTACAAGTTGTGTGGGAAAGTAAAAATTTAAAGAGTGAGAATGTTCCTTTTTGCCCATAATATCTAAGGACTGAAAGACATCTGAGCATTGTCTACTCAAAATTGATATAAACAAAACAGGATTGTTTGGGGTTTTGGAGGGAAAGGAGGAGGTAGCTGCACTGCTCTGTACACGTTTTGAATAAGTTACACGTTTTCTATCCAGAAACCAAGTTTAGCTGTCTCATAATCCCTGCATGTTAATGCATCTCACCAGCAGTGAGAGAAAGAGCCAAGTAGAGACAGAGATGAAGGATGTTCATTCCTGTACCAGAAACTGCAGTAATCCATGACATGGAAAACAAAATGTCCCGGTTTTGCTGGGATTGACTTGTAGAATTCTTTTTTAATATTTGGGCTTTAATGAACAAGTTAACATTATAGCTTTGGCCAGGATGGAGTTATTTTCCTTATAAAGCTGATATCTTTTTTCCTATTGTTTTCATTCTTGATGGCAGATATTTATGTTTTTCAAGGTTTGGCCTCCACTTGTGGTTACAGTTTGTTTTTTTGTTTGTTTGGGGTTTTGTTTGTTTGTTTTTGTTTTTTAATTTCTACACAAGAGAAAGGAGGGAGAATCGAGAGCCTGGGACTCTCTGGGATAGGTGACCCAGGGCAGACGATCCAGCTGTGGTCCAAGCTGAGCAATAAAAGCTCTATCTCTTAAATGTCACACTCACTATAAACTGGGGAGCTTGCAGGGGATGACCCCTTCCTTTTTCTTTGGCCTCGTCGATCCCTTCCCTTCTCCTTCGTGATGACGACCCATCTCAGTTCCTGAGGCTCACCCCTCCCTTGTCATGCTTTTGTAGGTGTATGGCTGGTGGCTGCTGTCTGTGAGCTGAGTATAACTTTGATTGCTTTATTATTGCCCCTATTCTTGTTACAATTAATTGGCATTGTTACTATTTAAGTTTGATTAAGTTTATTAAATACACTTTATCTCAACTGACGAGTGCTTTACTTTTAATGTCCCAATTCTCTCCCTCATCCCACTTGGAGGAGGAAGGGTGAACGAACGAAGTGCATGGAGATTTAGCTGTTTGCCAGGTTAAATCACAACACAAACCCGTGAGGTTTTGGGTGCTGTGATCTCCCGTGCTTTTCTCACTATGGATTATAGAGTACGTCATCAGTGGCTTTGAAATGTTGTTGTTGGTCGTGCCATGCCTCACCTCCATGCATTGAGTGCCTCTGATGTACTACCAGTTTCAAGTGAGTTTTCCTTTCTGCATCATCCTTCTCATTTGGCAGTGCCCACCTTGACTTTTTTGGTTATTTTGAAGAGCTGCTCCCTTACTTAGGAGTCTCTTTTGTTACAGATGTACATATGATTTCTCAGAGACATCTCCAGTGGTGTTAGACAGTATCCGGGAACCATTCTTGCTTAGGCTGCAAGATAGTGACACGAAGTTGAATGGCACCATAATGTACCCAAGACAAGTTTTTGAGACAACATGTTATCACAACCAGAACTAACTCCAGAGACCATTATATGCATCTATTATACAGTACTAAAGTATGAAAGACTCAATTAAAGTTTATTTGATAGAAAATTAGCACTCCTTTCTTCCTCTTCACTGTGCTGATTACGTTAAAACAGAACAATGAGGCAGCTGCAGTGGAACAGTATCAGAGAAATTTCTGTCAGCATTTACTATAGGCGAAATTATAAGGCTAGGTTTTCTCAGCCAGTTCAGTGAGCCAACTGGCTGCACATGTTGCAAATGCTTTTTTATACTATCATGAACTGCAAAAAAAGAATACATTGAAATTTTTCTCCTTTTTGAAAAGTAAGAGAATGGTGCAAACACAGGAAAAATTACCATATTCAGCTCTTGCATTGTGCTTCTCCTCCACAGCTTCCCAGGGCTCTGATCCAGCAGAGCCCTCCCGTGCTTGTACAACTTTAAGCACCTACGCAGTCCCTTTGAAGTCATCGTGACTCTCTTTTAAGAAGTGCAGTTAAGCACACGTCTCACTTGAACTTTAGCTTGATTTGAATGTTGAAATTTCCCAAAGGAAAATACTGTGTTTTACAATTAATTCAATTCGTGTGATTTTAGCACATAGGGAAAACAGAAAGGGAATGATCACCTTTGAAAACCAGTCTATGAAAATCAATCACAGGGACTCCAATTCTTTTACTTTCTTTATAGTAGAATAAACCTTGTATAGACTGGATTACTTTTTCAGAGTCCTTTAGTGTAATTTCTCTAGAAGGTTTTTGGATCTATGTCTATTAAATTTTATACATTCCTATTCCATGAGAGTGAAAAATAATATTTCAAATGACAAATCTATTGAAACCCTCATTTTTTTAATCATAAGGATTTTTAAAAAAATATATCCTTCAATCTATTTTTTCCCTCTCTGATGGAGTTGGAATAAGAAGAGTAATTTGGCAATGTAAATTTGCATAGAAATATGCTGCCTAAGAACCCATTTATTACACCAGTTATAATTCAGGCATGATATGAAATGGCGCAAAGGTAAAGCAGGGTTGATGGCAGAATAAAAATGTGCGTGTAACTTTCTATGGGTTTAAGCTTGGTGACTTTGTGGTTGTTTTCATTTAATATGTCTCCAGACTAATATGAACTTTTTAAATGGATGTTTACATCTGACTCACTTGTACTGAAATAAGAAAAGTAGGTGCTCGGCTTAACATTTGGTTTAATTTAACTGTAGACTTTCTATTTCTTGCTGAAATGCAACTTTATGAGTTCTTTTAGGGTGATTTGTTGTTTCGGGTTTTTTTTTTTTCCAATTACTCAGAAGGGATATTCCTACATCAAAAGCAATCACATTTTGTAGGTAGCTACCGTAATTTTTCTTCCTTTGCTGTAGTGGACATGTATTACTTTCCTTATGTTCAAACTCATTGAATACGATATCAAAAGAACAGAGTTCTGTTCACGGATATGTGGGGTTTTTTTCTGTTTTCCACCCACATTGCATGCTGACTTACAGCTGAGAATCTAATTCACTATGAATTTCAGTCAAGGTATGGAAAAAGGAAGGTGAGTTAGGATTTAATAAGAGAGAGCAGCAAAAGATACTTCTTCCTAAGCTCACAGATCTTGTTCCTACCCTGCTAAAATACATTGAAAATCACACACATTCGCAGGTGGCTTCCTCAGCTTGTGCTTTCAAGGCAAAGATGACTTGTCCTGGAGTGAAGACAGGAGGGGTCTTGAAAAAGAGAAGATTTTTAAAAATTATTTTAAAATGTAACATTGTCTTGTTATCTTTACTCTTCTGAAGAGTCACCAGGCTATAAAATCCAACTCTGAAGCTGAAATGTCATATGATATTGCAAGAGTTAATTGAGTAATAACTACTTTTCTGGTCTCTTACTCTCTGTTAATGACAAATGAAAAGCAAAAAGAAGCCAAAATAGCTTATGCTGCTATACTGCAGACAATAATGACCATCACATGGGTTGTTATAATCATAAAAGACCTGCAGTATTTTTCAGTTGAAATAGCTTAATGTTATTTTTTATTACTGACTAGTGTTGTTTGCTGCTTTAGAAATTAGCTCTGCAATTTTAAATATCTTTTTCTCCCATGTATTATGGCCGAATAAATAGGGTAATATTTTTCTCCCATTGCTTTTGTTTGGTCTTCTGACTCCTTCCATATTGATTTGTCTCAGTGCTCTGTGAAATTGATTACATTTGTTTCTTTAGAAATGAGGCTTCTGGAATTCTGCATTATATTTACCACTCAAGAAAAAAATGACAACAAAGAAATGGGTTTCTTTTAGAAATGAAACAGAAGCCTCATTTGGATGAGAGTTAATTTAATGAAAGTATTTAATCTTCCCCTCCTCCTTATCCTAAAGCAAGAAGTTATGGCACTTCTTTATTTTAAGATCTCCCTGCCATGTTTATTCTGAGTCATTCTGAGTTTACTGGGAGAAATGAATTTTTATTCTGTTAGGCCTGCTGAGATTATCCTGCTCTGTGACAAGGAGCTTGAGTTCTTCTGCTGGTTTGAGCATCGTCAACAGACTGAACTGAAGGGTTTGTTATAGTATATTCACTTAAATTTAGTACTGCTTGTCACACAAATTCCTGTTGCTTTTTACATGACCAGAAATGGAGGGGGAGATGGCAATTGCTTTCATGGCAAGTTCCCGTTCTGCTGGACTTGATCCTGAGGATTTCACTCGTCCCTTGACCAGTCCTGCCAAGGAGCAGTGAGCCCATCCCTGCACCCAGTCTGCAAACAGTGTTAATGAACATCACTGTTAGCAAGCAAACCTCTTCCTTCCAGCTCACTAACTTGACACGGCTTCACAGATCATGTTCAGCCAAACTACAGCTGAGTAGCTTGGATTTTTTTAATGGTAGTGGGCTCGCTAAAGAGCTGAGCTCCAAGGAGGGTTGGGGCCATCGGACTGGCACTCTGCCCATGGCTGGGGTGAGCTCTGTGTGCTCAGATAACGGCAGGGAAGAGTAAAACAACTTGTCTCAGTGCCCTGCATTGGTGGTGCGAGACTCTCTGAAGTGGAACAGTCTCTGCTGTTTGCAGAGGAGACAGATAAAGCTCGGTTTTGTCGACTGTCTAATGTCAGCCTAGGGACTGTTTTGGAGACAAACAGACCCATCGCTAAGTCACTTGTGAGCTGTAGCACATTGCAGACAAGCAGGTGCCTAAGTGTAATGACAAGAGGCAAGGCAGCTGCAGCCCAGCTGTGTGGAAACCTTTCACCAGTTTAGGTACTAGGATGTGGATATTTTTTGTCCTACAGCCTAGAACCTCCGTTGGAAAGGTCTCTTTACGGCTTTTCTCCTTATGTTTTGTGTCTGGGGCATCTGCAATACTAGAGGATATTACAGAAAGGCCATGGTCTGTGCAGATGTTACTCTTACATCCAGAAAAGCTAGTTAGCATCCAGATGTAACCATGCAAATGCACGCAGCAACCCAGACTTGCAACAGCTTCTTCTCTTGCTCTAAATCTTCATCTTCACATCTGTGTGGCTATGAGCATTAAAGCTGACCTCAGGTTCTCGCAGGGCTATGAGCATTAAAGCTGACCTCAGGTTCTGGAAATCCATGAGAGCTGGGCACTTTTCTTTTCTGACTGTTGATCTCAAGCCTGGAGCCCTGCCAGCAGACTTTGTTTCTCATCTGGCAGTCCCTGACCTGTAGCAGCCCACGGTAGTGGCTGTGTGATGCTGAGAAATGCAGAGCATGATGAGGAGCTTTAAAAAGAGAAATAGTGTTGTAGCTATGCATTACAGATCATTTAACTTTTGAATCACTGCTGTGGAAAAAGATCAGATAAAACACACTTTGTGGAAAAGTTCTGCAGCTTGCTATCATATGCCATGATTTTTTATCCCAGTATAGCCATATTAGGCCTTTTAAATACCATGAGAGGGATTGGGGAGAGGTGGGAGCGAGAGATAAAAGAAAGAAACACTGGCTCCCTGTGTTAGCTATGTGTTTACAGACCTGAAGTCTGAAGTGGAAACTAAATCACCCCTCAATGTAAAATGCATCTTATAGTGGAATTAAGAAATTCCATGAAAGAAAGATGACCACAGGACAGGCTATTCTTTCTCTTTCTCCCACTTCCTGCCATGTTTTTATAGCTATTATTGAACAAAATCCTTGTCACAACAGATTAATCACTTGAATGTTGCTCTCCAGAGTAGGAAGATGCCTCGGGCCCTATGTGATCAATAAGGTGTTACAACAGCCTGCTCATGGGTGGCTGCTAGGAGAGGATCAGAAACAGAGGCGGCTTTGAAACCACTTTGTCCCAGAGGGCACCTTTCCAGGGGACCACTGAAAGCAAGAAGCTGCTCGAGATGAGTGGCTGCTTCTGTGTGGTGTGGTCAGCCTCAGAGGGCTCAGCCACCCCTTTGTGATGGGACAGAGGTCAGGGAGCCAAGGGGGAGAAGATGCCACAAGCACCATCATGGTGAAAGGGTGCTCGTTGGCACATCTTGATACCTCTGTTAGGACAGCTGCAAATACAGTATCTACAGTGCAGGCCAGCATAGCTGCAAAGGCACGAATTGAATGGAGGCAGGCGGAAATGTCTTGCAAAGTGATCTGCTTGTGCCAGAGACTCATAATATGTGGTTGATCAGGCAGGGGTCATCAGTCAATTCTTGTTGAATTTCAATCTGCTGGACTAGGGATGAGATCTAGAAGAAGTTTTAAAAACCTTGGCATATCTTAAACCTTTCCCTATGCTCCATTGCTTAGACTCAGACTCCAGTTACAGACCTGGGGTGTTGGGGGAAATACTAAAGACTCTGTCAACTAATCACAGCTACTGAAGGCTGCTTCTCATGAACAACTGGCGTACTCACTCTGCAGTACTTGTGAGTCCCAGCATGGCCTGTTCTAGGTTATAAATGAAAGCTCAAAAACACCTGGTGAAAGGAAATATTAATCTGTCTGTAGGGAGAGTTTTTGTAGTGCTCTGATGAGCATAGTATGATGAGCATATCATACCATATGGAATTTTCAAGAAACGGAGGCAACCTCTTGAAGTCAAGCAATGAAGTTACTTTGGACAGTGCTTCAGGATCTTTTAAAATCTATATTAGCAAATAGAAACAAGTCACCTGGGAACTTTCTTCAGTGCAGTGTTATTGACAGAAGAGTCCAGAAAGCATGGCCTCTCAAACCATTACTATCTCAAGAAGTAAATCCTTAATGATACCACATATTTCAAGCCTGTATATTATTTAGACAGCTATAATAGTTCTGATATTCCAATGAAAACATGCTCCAAACAGAAGTCACTGCACTCTTCCCTGAATACTTAATAGCATTTTCAGTCAATGTATTGTGAGCAAGATTTTAAAACTCTGAAAACTGCAGTTTATAGCAAATTAGAACGTTTGACAGGGTGAAAACACGCTCCTCTTCAAAGCACTGTCTTCACCTTCAGAGTATCCTTATGAAGTAGGGAAATTTCATAAATGCTGTTTTGTAGATGAGGAAATGTGGTTGCAGACAGCGTAAATGACTTTCTCAAGGTTGTGGCATTATTCCTCTCATTTGCTCCTCTCCCTGGATCTAGGTCATGGTAACATAATCATACTACACCACCTTTTCCCTGCTGCAGTGGGATGACAGTGGGAGTGTTGCTGGTGGAACCTCCTACTTTGCCTTCAAATAGGAGCCAGAGCTGGGTTTAGCCTCGGCCCCGTATTTTGTACCTGCTGTAAGAGGGAAAAGACTGGAAGAACCTTAGAGTAAATCAGTCCAGTGCAGCATTCATGAAATGAAAGTCTACTTAACAAAGACAAAAAAAGTATTAAGCACGGTTACTTCTAAACTTTCTCTTTGCATCTCCCTTCTGTGCTGTGATGGGACCCAAGAGCTCCCGTGAGGCTGGTGGCCCCGTTTATGGGGAACACAGCACTGGCAGTGTGCTGGTGAGTGGCTGATTCATGCCTACATTTGGCATCTGCATTGCCCACCAGCATGGATCACACAATCTGCCTGTCTTACTTGTTTGATCTTGTGGTAGCAGTATGTTTTGTACAAATGCTCCAGGAAATCATCCTCCAAGGTTGCTTCTCTCTCTTGGCTGCTCACAAAGCTACATATTTAAACAGGTCCCTCAGCACCATCATGTGAGGGATTTCAGTAGTTTCATTAAAGAAGAAGAAATTACAACTGCAAACTGAATTTTATATTCCCAGTTCCTAAGTAGCTTTACTGGACGGGAGTGAAAGGGGCTCTGCATTCTTCTCATTTCCCTTCCCTCTCTCAAACAACCTCTATCTTCATTTATCTTGGGACCTTCTGGTAAATCTTCTCTCTCATCTCACATGCTCTGAAACACCTCTCTTCTAGAAACAGTGCCTCCTGCATCCCTCTATCTGATTTCCTCTTGGAAATCAGCCAGCCTCAAATTAATCTTCTGGATACAAAGCTGGCCCTTCCTGACTGGCTTGACGGGTGACTCATGTCTCTGCTTCTGCCTCCACCCCAAATATGGTAGCCTGAGTCACTGTCCCTCATCACATCCCTCACTCACTCTTCCTTCCCTCCCCCGGTGAGACATTCTCAGCCGATGTGTGCATGAAATGCCTGAGCTGTTAGACAGTCCCAACACACTGACTTGACCCTCGGGCTCCCTGTCACCCTTGCTCCTTTGTCTCCATCACTCTGCTGCCGCATTTGGGGACAGACTGTCTCTTTTCATATCTTTTGGGAAAGGTCTAGAGTGCTGATGTGAGTTACAGAGTAAGTCTTGTCTCAGAGTTTGGTTCTTCTGTCTCTTCTGGCCACTATCGTTAGAGCTAATCATCTAGTTAATTAAACTGTCACAAATATATGCCGATATTGGGCCTTGGCCCAGACCTTTTATTTACATTTCTGACCAGCCCCCATTCTTCATTTGGCAATATATCAGAATGTACAGATGGATCAAAATAGCTCATAATTTCTCAGTAAAATATGATTCTTTGCAAATAGTAACCCAGACTGTCACAGCTGGTATTCACAGGACTTGAATTATACATGTGCAAGCTGGAAGTGCTTTGAAGACTCAGCCAGCCAGAACAGACCCAGTGCCACGCAGAATGCCACCCCACTCACATCCTGCCTGCTGCCCCAGAGAAGTCCCCTGTGGATGCAGATGGGAAGACTTCGATCCTTCAGTCAAGCCGTGTTGGCCTCATGCAGAACTCAGCAAATGAAACCTGTGATCGTCAGAGAGTTGCTCACCACCAGCTCAGGGATACCATACACTCAGAGGAGTTGTCTGACATTCAAATATTCAAATACATATATATTAGAGGAAACATTAGTCTTCAGCAAGCAGAAAGCATCTAATTTAGTCAGATAAATTATTCACTGTAAATAATTTGTTCAGCTCCAATACCCAGCAACAAAAAGGTTTATTTTTCTTTCCTTCCATGCATTTAGGAATCTTCTGTCAACAGTAATGGGGGATACCCAGAACAATCACATTAATATTGTTTTTTGTTTACCTACGGGTTCTTTAGAAATGAGTATAATGTAAAAGTGTAGATATATTAGTGTTAGATTCCAGCTCAGGGAGCTGTGCCAAGAAATCTCTACTGAGCATGTACAGTGGCACACATTCCACTGAGAATGTGTTTCACAGCTCAGTAAGTATTAGAAATGACATCTTTTCATTACACTATTTTCATGTAAGTGACGCCTTTAGCTGTATTATGAACACCCTTCTCTATTCCCCTAGTTAAAAACATAACATAGCGTAAGAACTGGCTGAGACTGAAGCTCCAACGAGTCAAGTGCACTGTCCAGCAGCAAGGGAGCCTGCTAGGAAAACAGTGGAAGAACAAGGCAAGCACACAGTAGTGCTTCTACCAGCTTCCAGAAATGTATAGCCTGGGGCCGTTACGAGCCATGAGTGTATCCTTATGCTTAGTAATCTCTGGATATTTCCATTTTCACTTCACGCGTGTGTGTGTGTGTGTTTGAATTCATCTATGGCTTTTGTTAATTCCTCCCTTTCTTGTTCTTCAGATTTATAAATGTCTTCTACTCTTACCAAAAGCAAGAGTTAAATTCTTTATTCATACACTTTAACCTGTCACCACTCTGATTTTCCCTTCCAATCTCTTCCATTGTGCTTGCAAAATTTCTGAGAAAGGAAATTTATAGCTCCATGTTGTCTTGTCTCTGCCAGAACATTTGAAAAAGAATCTGTGATTTATAGAATACATAACAAATTCTGAGGCCAAATAAATAGTTTTATCTCTCTTGGTGTCTGTTTATCTCAATGGCCATTCTGTGTCTCTAGGTAGAGAAGTATTTTGTCTTGTAAACCAATAATTAAAACTTTGATGCAAATTTTTGCATTCTATACTCTTCTGCTGTCATTACCTTCTCGCTTTCCTTGTTCTCCCTCTTATTCTTGTTTCAGTGTTACTGTTCTCCTGGTAACTCTATTCCAAAGGCAGGCATGACTTCAGAAGACTTCCGGATGACTTCAGAAGGGGTATTGATAAATAATACCAGATTTAGGCTGTGTAAACAGAATTGAACTTTGTTCTGTTCTTTCCTCTTTGCAGCCTTCCAACTAGAGAAGCAGAGAAGAAAAGCCTGAGTGCTTGGCCACCTCAGGCTATCCCTTCCTTACTGAAAGCTCTGCTCAGAAGGTTACTCAGAAGGGGAGAGAAGCAAATCTATATTTGTAAATAAACAGCAGGCAAAATGAAAAGAGAAACATCAGAGGATGCTCATCAAGGGTGAATAGCAGAACAGTTAGAAAGAGAGATAACTTCTTATGCACTGAAAAAATCCCCATGGTAGCTACAAATAATTTGTCTGCTGCAAGAAAGAATAATGAACAAATGCTGGGATTTTAAGTGCAAAAGGCCCTAGTGCTCAGGCCCTTTCTGAAGGCCTCCCTGCTTTCAACCCATGGATGTTCCAACTTCGCTGAAGAGCTGACAGCAATGGTTTACAAGATTTCGTGTGGTCAGGCATTAAACAGTTAAGCTTTCAAATCAATTTAGGAGTCTCAACAAACTGGGAACAATATATCTACCATCCCAAGTCATCCAAGTGTTGCGATTGACGGAATAAATTGGGATGAAATAGCTCCTTTTGGTGTTGTGGGTATGGAACATACATACACGTAATTCATGATCGTTAGGGCCAGATACTCAAATAGTGCAAGAGGTGCAGTAGTGGTCTGTGGCTGAACCAGGTAGGTTCATGGGAAAAGAAAATTCTGATGATGTGGTGTGGTGTTTTGTTGAGCTGTGGTTGTACTGGATTCTTTATGGCCAGAAGTTGTACCAGTTCAGCTGGGATCTGAATCCTGAGAGGCAGATTTAGCCTGCTCCTTTGGTTCCAAAAGAAAACAAAAAATCTATTTCCTATTCATTTATCCTCTCCTGCCCCAGCCACTGACTTTGAGCTAGGCTAAAAGTTTTCCAAACACTTTAGACTGCTGAGAATAAGAATATTTACTGAAATCAAGATTTCTGCAAATAATTTTGCATTTCCTGTGTGCTCAGTGATGTCACCCCCTGTGATAACTGCCTTGTCTGGGTCAGCTTTGCTTTATTTTCTATAAAGCAATTGAGATTTATTGTTCCTGTCACTGCTTTTTATAAATTTATTTTATGATGTGTCAGATCTTACTGCAAACAGAGCTTTTGCTCATATTTCCAGGGTTTTTTTTTCCATTCTATATTCAAGGAGAAGACAGGAAATGGACCAGTTTGGAAGCTGTAACTTGTTAAGAGCTGATAAACTTTTTTAGAGTCTTAAAATATAAAATTCCTCTCAATGTTCTTGTGGCAGCCAATTCTCCATTATTTTCCAGTGCATGTATGCTCAGACACTCATTCAGCTATTATTAGTGGCTGCACTGAAGTAATGTCCAGGCATTTGCTTTCCCAAAGGAGTAGAAATCATTAAAATAAATAAAAAAAAATCTTCTCTGAACTCTTTTGCCACTTCTGCAGGAAGAAGATAATCCAAGAAACAAGGTCAGAGACTGGTTTCTCCATAAGAATGGCAAACACACAATGCTTTTGAAAATGAGGAAGGATACCAGAGTAGGACTTTGCAGAAATACTTTGCGCTCCCAGTCTGGTCTGGTAAGCGTAACAGTAGTGGCTGGTACTTCAAGACCTGGAAAGTTTACACTTAGTACTCAAGCCTTTTTATTGAAACGTCTCAAAATAGCAAAATCCCTACTACTCCACTTTCCATAAGAGAGGAGAACTACTGTTTTCTTCATTTAAGCCACATTTGCTGCCAAGAGCAGCTATTAGTTTATGTTTTAATGCTGCAGGTGACATAAAAGTAGGGAATCTTTGCCCTGAAGAATTGAATAGAAAATGGATATGAGAAAGCAAGTCAGAAGGGCAAAGAGCATTAACTCTACTTTATAGGCAGGAAATGGAGAGGAAAGGATGAGAGTTTTTGTTAAGTCTTTCAGAGGAAAACGATGATGCCAACTGCGTCAATGTAACAAAGTCTCTGTAACCAGAGAGAGAGGGTATTAGATTCAGCAGAGGTGTAACCAGAATTATTTGAGATAAAGAGGAGCCTTTGGATCAACTCAAAAGAATCTGGTTGTATTTCTAGTGATTTAGTCAGTGACTGGGGCTGAGGATTTTACCCATCATGGACTTCTGTCTCATTTTGATATACTGATATCCTTTCTGCCTTTCGGTGTCCTTAAACATGGCACAACAGAGAGTGTTGCTCCCTTCTGAGTCCACGCAGCCCCCCATGCACAGGGTGTCTCAGGACTACTGCAGTACTCATTTGGAATGATAATAACAAACTACACGTTCAAAACCATATATTTGATCTGAAGAGCACCCTGAAGCTGAATTTATGCCAGTTTAGTTGCTCAGTTCTTTTCACCCCAAATTTTCCCCAACTGGCTACTCCCAGCGTTCTGCTATGCAAACATCTTTGTTGGAGCTGTCACTGCCTTTTGTCTTGCAAGTCATTCTCTGTGTGTGGCAATGGCAGGGGTGCATCACATTTGAATTTTCCTTTCTCGTGTGGCTTTTACAACTCGGAGTTCAAACCCTACCCAGATGGTCCCTCCGTGTCAGAATCTATCATGCATTTTCTTTTCCATCACTCACGGACAGGATCTGGGCACATGGTACTGCCAGAATGAAAGCAAATGCCAAGCACAGAAATCTGTCTTTCTTTTTTCATGTCTCTTTTCTTTTTTTCTTTTATCTTTTTCTCTTTTTTTAGGGACTGCAGGTATTGGTCTCATGGGGCAGTCATGTGGGTGGCTCAGAAGTGACCATACATTTAAAACTTTTCTTTAAAATAGCTGGAATCCATTAAAAGCCCCCATTTGTATTCAGGGCATTTCAGCACCGAGCAGCATGAAAGGAAGAGATCAATAATCACATTGCACAACCCAACTTCTTGCTGTGCCAGGCTAACATCAACTAGCTCAGCTGTAATATTGAATCCAGTCCTCCCTAATTTGTCCTTCAAATATAGTATCCCACCTTCTTCCCTTTCACCTGGTTATCCTCTAGGGCTATTTCCCAATTCAGCTGTGATAACCTTGTTTTACCTCTTTGCAGTTTATTCCCATATCTATCTTTCTCCTTTTTGATCTATCATTTAGGAATTACTACTGTGGGGCCTTATGTTCACATAGTTATCTTTGTATAGCCTTTATTTTAATGCCACTCACTCAGCACTGGCCCTACAAACTTGCTCTTATCCTTCAGTAGCA
>NW_010173775.1:26592-35287 GCF_000695765.1 Mesitornis unicolor | reverse complement strand
CAGGAAGGAAAGCACTGTTTAACCAGCAAATGTGTATGATGAGGGAAATGAAGGTAGGAGATCTGTGGTGACCTGTGTTGTGAGCTGACAGTATGGCAAAGTTAGGTATTGCTTCCTAAAAGAAAACTGTAAAAATGGTAACCAGGACAGGCTCCTTATCTTCTTGGGTCTTCTTTGATGTTTTCACAACTCAATTCCTTACATAAGTCTTATAGTTACTAACTCAGGTCCTACTCCTATTCTGCCTTTCACCTGTTCCCAGGCTTTAACGTCGCTACCAAGTCTCCATGCTTGTCTAGAAATATTTAAAGTGCACTTCAGGTTTTCTTTGTTCTTGTTCTAAAACCAAATAAATTTTCCCCAAAATTAGTTCTTGGCATTACTAAGGCCTCTTCCAGCAGCTAAGTGATAGTCAATGGTACCTCCAATTCATTAATGCTCCAAGATGTGATAACTAGAGGAGGCAGGCTCATAGCCTAAACTCAGAGTTGCCTGTGCACAAAGGGGATATGTTGTGGGAAGATGGAGGAAGAGAGAAAAAAACTAATGTGAAATCGATGCCTAGAAATGACGAATGCTGCAAAAGCACTAAATGGCCAAAGCGAGATGCCCTTCTGTGTGACCAAGTGCCAAGTCAGGGAGGAGGAACACGAGGATGTGATGATGTTTGATTCACTGCTGCTTTTGTGTCGTGCTGAATCTGGCAGTCACACAGTTTCTGCTGTGTGTCACAAAACTCCTGTGCTGAGAAACCACATAAGAAAAATTATGGAGGAGAGAAACATTGGCACAAGAATTTCAGGCTGTCAGTCCTTGAAATGAAACCTTGCTGTAGGTATAGTGTCAAATCCCTCGAGTCTACCCTCACTTCCACCTTATTTATGACCGAGTCTCATTTTCCACTGCTTCCAATTGCACAGACTTAAAAAAAAAAAATCTTTGAATACTGCCATATGAATAGAAAAGTTCTGTTTTGGCAGCATGTCATGCTTAAATTACTCTTGCTTTATGCACGTGTGAATTTATAGGTCAAGCTCAAGCCAAAAGATGCTATGGAGTGTTTTTCAAAAATTGGAGCAAGGTCTTTGAGGTTCCAGGCTTATCTCAGGGCTAGAGTCTCAGGGGTTTGAAGACCTGAAATCCTTGGATCATATTATCTGCCTGGGTTCATAGAATCTGAAACAATAATTTGGAGGTTGGAACCATCTTACTCCTATGCGCAGACTCAAACCCAGGGTGAAAGACTGAATGGCAGCATTTGTAATGCTTTACTGTGTTTTCAAAAATCACCAGCAAGTTATGCAGGCTTTTCAGTCTTTTTTTTTTCTAAAAGAAGGCTAGCTAAGGGTTGCAGGGAATAACTGGGACATGATTTGAAAATTTATAAGGCACCCTGAAAGAAACCGTCACCCCTTTTTGTGGAACAGAGGTCCTCCATATTTTTCAGCACAGACCAAACCCTGGAGAGGTAGCAAAGAACTGAATAATTTTCCTATGCTCTTTGTTTTCCCCCTTTCACTTGTATAGTTTTGGGTTGGCTCAAAGTGCAGGAACCAAAATACCAGTCTGGGACAAGAATTGTAATGCAGTTTGAAGGTTAAAGATTGAGATATCTTTGAAACAACAGAAGGGGTGGGGAGTTTCGCTCCTGAGATTGGAGAACTAGGTTTTATCTACTTGCATAAAAGTGAAGGGAATCCACACCCAGGCTTCCCTTGACCTGTTCTCCAGTGAAGTACTGATCCTTTCAAATTATAGTTGTGTCTTATTTTTCGGCGGTCATCAATTTTGACATTGCCTTTTAATGTACAAAAGGCAGAAAACTTGGATGCCTCAGGTATTTTCAAGATTGAGAGTAATATTAGGAGGTAGCCAGAATTTCATGCTGTTCTTCTCATCACCTTATTGAACACGTGAGGGCAAAGAACTGCTTTTTGCAAGTAATTACCAGAGTGTTCTAGAGTGAAATTTCCATCAGTTAAAATAAGGCTTTTATTGTAGTGAAATGGGAAATTCGCTTGCTCTGAGTGAACCGAACATATGTTTAACCCATGTGAAAATCTGCTATTAGCGCCTACAAGCTTCTAGTTTACACAACATCTATTTTCTCTCACAGTGGGTAATGAAAGAAGTGTCAGAGCCACACAGGCCCTTCTGTAGTCTCACAGACCGTTATTTGAAGCACTTGGTAGCAAAGGCCATGGCATACATTCCTGTTGACAGATTCTCAATGTTGTGCACAAAAAAAAGCTGATTTCTCTCTATATATTTAAAAATTTGCTTTAAATCCCCTTCAAAAAGCCAAAAATGATACAAAAGGGGAGAGCTTCCTTAATTTTTTTTTGTTCCAGTCTGTTTATTGAATGTCACATGATAAGAAGAGGAAAATCTTCTTTTGGATTTTTAGCAGCATTTTGGCCAGTATTGTTAATTGTTTTCTTTGTTTTCAGTGAAACAAACTGCTTAGAAATGACACAACTGAAGATTAACTTCTTGTCCTTCTTTTGCAAAGCTCTCAGGAAAGCATCACTTTTCTGCTTCACTGTTTTCCTCCCCACCTTGAAGAGTTGTACCCTCCCCTGCTCAGCATCCTTCTCATTTCAGAGCCAGAAAGGCACACAGCTGCTTCCCAGCTTCATTTCCCTGTAGGAAATGCCCAAGGGGCCAGGGCATTTGAAGCAAGATCGCTCTCAAGGTTCACACACCAAGCAGAAAATCCCTTTTTATTTCAAAACAGCAGACAGCAGCTGGGTGTTTGATGAGTTGATATTAGGAACTGGTAGCCACCGGAGTACATACAGCCTGTGAAGTCTTCTCCCATGTCAGTATTTGCTTTTTTAAAATCGCCTTTGTATGCAATAGCACAGAGTCCTTCAGGCTTTTCACTCAGGACTCCATTGCTAATCGAAAACAAAGAGTAATGGGAAAGTAATGGGAAGCTCTGCAGCAGAAGTGCTAAGATTCTCTGGACGGGGCTGTATACAGGCAGCTGCCAGGTGAGTTTACGACGGTATTGCTTACAGGGAAACTGCCCTGAAGGGATCAGACTGGGATCATTGGTCAACCTGTGACATCCAGGAGAGCACTGCTAAAATCCCACTATTCTTGTTATGCCTAATATTTGGGAGGTGATGACCCAATGCTGCTCTTATACTGATCTGGTTTGGTTTGGTTTGGTTTGGATTGTTATGTTTTCCAGGTGAAAAAAAATGCTTTAAGAAATCACAGACTATTTCTGCATGTTTTAAACTGGAAAAGGGTAGCTTTAGATTGGATATTAGAAAGAAATTCTTTACGGGGAGAGCAGTGAGACACTGGCACAGGTTGCCCAGAGAAGCTGTGGATACCCTCTCCCTGGAAGTGTTCAAAGCCAGGTTGGACGTGGCTTTGAGCAGCCTGGACTGGTGGAGGTGTCCCACCCCATAGCACTGGGGGTGGAATCAGATGATCTTTAAGGTCTCTTCCAACCCAAACCATTCTATGATTCTGTGTTTGCAGTGATGAGCCCCATGGTTTTAGCACAATTATTTAGCATCAATCTATAGAATTGTAATATTATGTTAGACCAACAGATGTAACATAAAGCAGGAGGAGTGCATTTGTAACCCTTGTGCATTTGAAAGACTTAAAATCCAGGAACACAATCTAAAAGTAGTAAAAATTATAGGGCAGGAGGTTGTGCGAGTGAGCTGGGGATGCTTTTTGGAGAACAGGCTGATACTGAATGGAACCAAGGTCTGGGGAAAAATCAAAGAGAACTGAATTCCTTCAGAACTTGGGTATAATTGTTGGGTTTGAAACTTGGCAGCATTTTCTAGTATGTTGTGCATGTTATTCCATGTGACTCGGCAGCATTTCGAGCATTTCCAAATTGACAGAAAAATGTAACTGGAAGAGGAGATGTGAAAAAACATTGGATTGCGTTTTTTCCTTTTTTTTTTATTCCCCCACCAAGTTATTTATTTTGATCTCCAAAACTTGGCTATTCTTTTTAGAGGCATGTTCAGAAGGGAAGAGCAATCCCTCTACAGCTAGTATTTTGCATTTTTCCTACCTGCTAATTATGTGAAGGGATTTTCAGAGAGTCTGATAGACACCTCCATAATACCTTCTTGATAGCATTTCAGCAGAACGTTGTCCCTCCTCTCATCACGCACACACACACAATGGCTCCATGGTGTACTGACAGCTGTGTGTCAGAGATGTCTATGAGGAAAGAGGTGGAGAAGGAAGATATTCCAGGCTTCCATGTTACCACCCTCTTGATGAGTAATTCAGGCAGTTTGGAGCCTCTTCATGGTCCTCTCCATCACCCCCACCCTCTGTTCCCAGCAGCACATTCTGTCTCCTTCACAAACCACGCCAGCCTCTTAAACCTAAATGGTACATGCTGGTAGAAAACATCCATAGAACAAGGGGAGGTGGGGGAAGAGGAAGGCTTGCTTGTCAGAAGTGTCATTTTGTCACACTGAAAAGCATAGAAATGAGGACAAGGAGGATCCATGTTGTAAATGAAAGCAAAACGCTTGCCTGGAAGTGACTGGCAGTAACTTGGAGGGAAGGGGGAAAAGAAGAGGGACGGGGAAAAGCAAGGGAGGGAAAGACACAAAGTCCCAGTTGGTGAGCAGTGGCTGTCACCATTGGAAGGAGGGCTCTGAGGAGACATCCGCAGCTGACTCTGCTCTGCACCGCTGAGGCAGACAGCCCTCCTCTACCACTGATGGACTTCAAGCAGGGACCAAATAAGATCCTGGGGTTGCAGGATCCTGCAGAAAGGGGTGCTCTGAAAAGGAGGAATGAAGATCTGTGACAGCCTAAGAGTTGACCCTAAGCTCCGGCACCAGCCACTCGTCTTTTGGTGAACTGGCTCCCAAATGAACTGTCCTTACAACCTGAGCACTTTGTGCAGCAGTGGTCGTATCCTGGCAGTGCCTTGTGCTACTTCTCACAGTTGGCCGTAGTAGAACCCATGCCAAAGTCTCTCCCTGCTTTTCCTCTTCTCTTATGAGTACTGCCAGAAGAGCTCTGCTCTCCTCAAAGCTGAGTTGGAGATGTCCAATTCCTGTCTCACAACATCTGTTTGCAGTCTTTGGAATTATTTGATGGGCTCTTTGCTGACTCAGTCTAAACTCTTCAGTAAAGTTGGAATTCAGTTACTGCTTCTCACTAGAGGCTTGGCAGCCCAACATACTCCTGAAGTTTTGGAGTCTATTTTTTATTTTCTTTTTTTTTATTTTTCTGTTAAACCCTTCCTATCACTGTATTATCCATGTGCTGGAGCCTCCCTTGTGTTGCCAACTTGCTGGTTCCTTATTCCTCTGCTTCTTACCCATGTGGTTTTCTCTTTAGTGGCCACAAGGAGTCCATAGCACTACTGTTTTAATTTCTTTTTTTCAGTTTTATTTTCTTATATGCTTTACATACACAGAATGATTTTGGTATAAACCGCTGCAAGGACTATTTTGGTTAATGCTTTTCAAGATGGAATGAAACACCCATGGTAAGAAAAATCCCCACATGGGAATTCTGGGCTCTTTTTGCTACTTCCAGTGCCAAAACTCTATAGAAAGATGTTGTTTCATTTGTTCTGACTGACCCTGGCAGACATGAAGCTGCTATGCAATAATTAAGAGTATTTTTATATGTAAGCTAATTTCTGTAGTAGCCTGCACACCATACATTCAGTGTGCAAAAAAAAAAAATAAATTCCCCTTCATTTCATGCTGAATGTTTCATGCTGAAATTCAGCAGATGAAGCAAAATTCCTTCTTTCATCCGCTCAGCTTTGCTGATGATTTTGCTTCCTATGTAAGGTCCAGGTGCTGACTTCCTAGGTAATAACATCCAATAATGTCAAGTAACAGGAACAAGATATTGGAGAAGAAAAATAAAGCCAAAAACACTCTAGTGGGAAGGACAGAGATAGACTGAGAGCCTGCAGTGTGTTGAAGATGCACCTCTGGAAGTTCTTAAAACCAGGTTAAACAAATGTTGAATTCTAGTTTCACTAGAGTTTGTGTTAGGATACAAGGAGAAATTTCTGGCCTCACACTCTCCTTTTTTAGACCTTTAAGGTAAATGGAGAACAATGCTGGGAGAAGGAGAAAGTGGCTTCTCTCAGGATGCAAGACCAAGATTAATTCCTTCTCCTACCTTAGTAGAGTTGTAGACACGAGGAGATTCTTCAGCCATCCATAGGATGCAACTTTTCTTTGCTCTTGTCTTCAGCATTGGTAGCCTGGCACTGAGACACAGTGAGTATCCACACCTCCCATCTCGCGGCTTACTGTGGGGTGTTGCAGAATCACCTCCTTCCCTGAGCTTTGCCAGTGATGCTGCTTGCCAAGTTGCAGGATGCCTCTTTGTTCTGTCACATCGCTGTAGCATCTCACGAGGAGATTTGTTGTTTCAAAAAAAAAGACAAATAAGCAAGAAGTGTTTGCAAACTGAGAAGGCATGTGAAAGCATCTTTGGAATGGATTTCTAACTGTGCTTTTTGTTGACCATTTGTTTCCTTCAATTGGAGCGTGAAAGGACCGAGCATGTCCAATGCAACTTCCCTGCACTAAGTACCACCTGCCAGGCAAATCAAGATAATCTATCAGCCACTTTGCCTTAGAGATCCTAAGCTTTCATAAAGAAATGCTGGCACACACCCACGCTGCTCCCCTTCCATCCACACATTCCCTCCCCATCCAGACTGCAGTGTGGCTAGGAGCAGGAACAACACAGAAAATCCATCTATCTCAATAGTATTTCAAATCTAAAATTTAACCTACAAATAAGTGACTTAACCCCGGCACCTCCACGGTAATTGGACTCAATTTTAAATCACTTTCAGTAGTAATACCTGAACGAAAGGGCAGTAGCTACAAATAAATCAGGGTGGAAGATATTATTAGAAGATGTTATTAGAAAGACAAAGGTACATTAAGTGGAGTGGAGGAAAAAAAATATCAGCCCAGCCACTCCAGCATAAACAAAATAGAGTAAAAATTAGAGCTGGCTGTAGGCAGAGCTTTGAATGACTGAAGAGTGCATTTGCAGCCTGCTGAGCAAAGGCAATTCTGCCCCCACACTGACGCGCAGAAGATTTGGATTAATTTCAGTCCAGACAGGTAGTACAGCTGCAGTTTGGGGCTGATATCTTGGTAGGAAGGCAAACCACAGGACTGATGCAGAACTGAGTATGCTACACCTGCTGGGTAACAGAGATATAAATGCTAGAAAAGGGGAAGCCAAAATGCATCTCTGAAGTAACACACAGCTTCTAAACAAGCATAGCACAGCTTCCACCACAGAGAGGTGTGATATGAAGCTGCTGTGAGGACCAAGGCAGTAATCAGTTTTCCCTGTCTTTGAGGTTTGAAGGGAAGCAGTAGGATCGTCTGGGGAGGCTCCAAAACATCTGGGTAAACATCTGTCAGGGTGAGTGACCTGGGGTCTCTCCTCCCTTACTCGTGGTCAGGGTGACATTTGCAAAGTGCCTTTTGACTTTATGGTTCTGTGCTGGGACAGGGCTACCTGAAACCCTGGGTGCCTTCCTGCCAAAGGAAGGTAGGTACCATGGTTGGAGGAGGTTGCCACCAGGTTATGGGACCCTGAGGCAAATGTCTCTCCACCATCAAACCCCTGGGAAGTTGTTGTCATCTACTGCATACAAACTGCTCCTGGGGCTCCCTGTCACTTTGGCTCCCTGGGGTTTGCAGCATGGTATGGGGATAAGGCAGAAGGAAAAGACATTTCTAACTTAAAGGTTTCCTCCAGCCAGGAATTCATAAGAGTGGTGTGGCTCAGCACTTGGAAAATGCTGGCTATCATTTAAAGTGTTATTTTTTTAACAAAGAAGAACTTACCTTTTCTTTAAAACCTCTTGCCACAAAAATACATTTTGGGCAGGATTTTGTACCATATGGGTCAGTTGCTAAAAATATATATCTTAAAGGTGAACTTTCCTTTTGGTTTTGTACAGTGGCTCAACCAATCACAGCAAATGTTAACCATAAACTGCTCAGTCTCACGTAGCCCAGACAGCTCAGTGCTCTCTGAAGCAAAAGGAAGAAAATTCCTCAAGTTCATTGGCAACAAACCTTTTTTTTAACCTTCCTTCCTTATTCTTCTTAGCACACGGGCATTGTTCCATGGATTTCTGACCTTTAAAAACTGGTGGGAGTACAAAAGGAAGAGGAGGGATGCTTCACCTTGTGACCAGCGTTTCCTACACCATCACCTCTTTACTTCACTTATTTATATCCTTGTCAGAAATAGTGTTGCAAAGCACTTACAACAAACTATTTTATTAAAAGATTCATAAGTATTTTTATAAAGCTGAATTAACCAAAGCTCTGAGAAAACCTGTGCCTTCAAGGGAAATGAGCACATGGGCAGCGTGATGGAAAGTACCTTTAATTACCTCAATAGCTTCTTGTGTATCAGCATCACTCAAACAGGTAGTTTACGTCACAACAGATGAGGTGTCAACTGGGGAATATCTGTTTTTTTAAGTGTAAAATTGACTTTCATACTCTATGTTTTCCATTGTAAAGATGCTTTTCTTTGCATCTTACTTTTATAGCTTTTTGATAAACAATATCTTCCATGGACCATTCTCAGTAATGGTCTTCTGATTAGTTGGTCCAATTATTTGCAACATAATCCACGGTTTCCCGGACAGAAGTCAGGAACTCCAGCAGGA
>NW_010173775.1:7777-26561 GCF_000695765.1 Mesitornis unicolor | reverse complement strand
AGCAGGAATAGGCTCAAAGTCCAGATTATTTGCAGTGCTTTTGCTCTGAGGCTCCCTAGGATGGGACTTGCCCACGGCAACAGCTGTGCATGAAACTGCAGGACTGTTTTTAGCTGTGTGCTTTCAGGCACCTTGTGGGCACAGTATTTGCATGAGGCTGCTGCTGAGCCAGCTTTCCTTTAATCTGGCACAAATCAGGACTGTTACAGAAGTCTGTTGCAGGCTTACACTGAAATAAAAGCAGGCAGGATAGGGCTTCAAATAAGCCTGGGTCACAGGCTAGTAACGAGTAAGGAAATTGTTATAGTGCTGATAAAAATCCATTATACACAGTCATGCAGAGAAGCAGTTGGATTTACATGCATATGCTGTCTCTGTCAGGAATATCTACGTGTTCTTTGTACATGGGCTAAGAAACCCTCAGAGAACTGCTGTATGTGTGAGAAAATAACTTTTTTATTCAGTCTCTTCTTTAACCACTTCTATTAATCTTGTATTTATTCTCAAAGCTCCTAGCCTCTCTCATATACAGTGGAGCCCAAGAGAAGGGTAAACAGGTCCATACAACATTCATATCTAGAGAAATATTCCTATTAACCTATATGTGAACCTATTTATCGAAGTTAAGTAAATGGATATTCATGTATTTTCCAGGCAGGAGAAAAGAAAGCATAGAGGTGTCTAGACAGCTGAGTTCAGGAATGAGCCATCTATGGTCCTTTTTAAACTACTGGGAAGAAAAGAGCTGCAAATAAGAGATTCCTGTCTTTTGATTTTAAAGGCACCCTAGCAATGGGGGAGGTAACTGAAGATGATAAACTCAGCCACACTTAGCAAATGCTTTGAAATTTGTGTGGGGCTGTGCAATTATGACATTTAGAGTTGAAATCAGCATATGGCTATTTTAACTTTAAAAGCAAAGTCTTACAGACTTGGGCATCAGATATTTATCCTGAGAGAATTATTATTGGCTTATTCTATGTATGTTATTGGCATTAACAGCACTAATGAGTTGAAATGTTCACAAACTGCCATGCAGGTTGAACATTTGAGATGCCTGCAGTGTTTATGAGGATAAATGAGGAGGGGGAGATATAACAGCTGTGGTGTGTGTCTGTGAAGAGTTGTTCTGCCTAACTCTTTGATTTTAGCAGCTGTGCCAGTAGATCCAACTGATTATGCCATTTCTCCAACTTCATAGCCTTACTGCTGCATGGCATAACGTTGTTTTCCTACCATAATAGTGCAAGGTGGATCAGCCTGTAAGGGTAGAAGTCATTCCTTTGACTTCAATCATCCAAGAGTCTGAGCTCCTGTCTGCGTGACCTGAAAACTACCTGAAGTTTACCAAGTGACAGATAAAAAGCTTATCTGATTTTGCTACCTCAACATTGAGGATACCGATGCTCTCCATAACACCTTTGTATATGGTGTGATCTGGAATGGATATGGGATTCCCATTACCAAAACTATGATAATTCAATTAGTTGATGGACATTTCTGCAAATATGATATAACATTCAACAATGATTAGGGTTTTTTCACACAAAAGCTCTGTATATTTTGAGCACCTTAATTTGAGCACTGCACAATGAAACCTGAAATGTTGCCAGGCCATCTCATCTGAGAACTAGATTGGCCAAGAGAAGATTTTTGGCCTCATTGGTAGATGTCAGTGTTAGAAATTCTGTGACTTTGAGCACTAGCGTTTGGGATAGAATAAAAGCATCGAAAAGGCTGAAGATTTTTTTTTTCTGGAAGGTTTAAAAATTATAATAATGTTTTGGCCCTCTGAGACTTTATCTGTCTGGAAGGAAGAGTTGAGGTATCCTTTTGTTTCATCCCTTTCCTGCTATGAAGGGAAGGGCAGTGCAGCTCTTCTTGGAAACAGCTCTGAAGGGAGCCCTGGAAAGTGTTCAGAAGAGCCAGAGGGAAAAGCAGAGCTCGTCTGGTGAAAGGCACCATGCACGGTTGCCAGGAGAAGTGCTGTTTGCTGAACTTGCTTTGATATGATTCCAAATGCCTGAGTTAAGGGATATAAACATGAAGACCACACACACTGCACTTCCCACCAACTGTTACTTGCTTATGTGACCCATCTTTTGAATTTTTGTGAGGTTTACCAGTAACTCCACACACACAGATACACACACACCCCTCCCCTTACCCCATCTGAAGCGCACTGTACCCCTCTATGCTGCACAAGCTCATTGCATAGTCAGTGCATTCAGAACAGACAATCCCATCATGAATTCCCATGACACCATGGCAGCAGTTTTCTGATCTCATTTAAGTTACAGAATCACTTCCTGTTTTGAAAGAAAACTGGAAAGGAATTTGTTCTGGAGGTGTATTGGTCTGGTTCAGCCTGTTTAAACCACAGCTTTGAGAGTGGGCTGTTCAAACCCATTTCCAGGCAGCTCCACTTGACTACAGAGTCCTGTTGGCCCGAGTTCTGGCCTTGTGGAAAGCTCCTTTCCCTGTCCAACTGAGGCTTGAATTGAAAACACTCATGACTCCAGTGCCTGCCCCAGACCTAAACTCTTCTTAGAGCAGTAACAGGTGTATCTACACTGTACATTAAAAAGGTATGAATTAAGAATTGGACAATGGGTGGAAAATTTGGCCAACCTCTCAGAGTTAGTCACAGGATGAGTATGAAAGATGCTAGGTTCAGTTCAGGAGGAAACAGGATGCTGAATGACTAGAGAAAAATGTTACACCTACTCTCTGTCAAGACAGTAAATCTAGTCTTGGAATCTAGTCTAGTCAAATTGGAATGAAAATCTACCAGTCCAGACTCAAAATCCACTCAACTGTTCTTCCAACAGAGTGATGAGTATCTCTTCTTTAATACAATGAGTTAAGAAATATGGCCTGTTCTGGTAAGCAGAATATTGAAGGTTGGAATAGAAATTCAGAACCTATCTGAGTCTTCTTAGAGGATTTGGTTTGGAAATGTTGCTTTGTGTCTATCCAAGTACAAGAACATACAAGAGCTGTTTCCACATCATAGTTACCTTGTGGCAAATTATTTACTGACACAAAATATGGGATCTCTAGTGCTGTTTTCATCATTACCAGGATGTAGTGGAGTCCATCAGCTCTTGAATGGAGACAGAAGTAGTCCAGAACTCCTTGGTTTCAGCTTGTCCCTACCAGACTCATACTCTGTAACTTAAACTGATCGTCCAAATCTTCAATGGCATTTGAGGGACACAAGTCATCATGTCAAGGGGACAGTTCCTTTCACAAAGTCTTTGTTTTCTCTCCAGTCTTTTTCAAATAGGTTCCTCAGCCCCACATAGCCTAAACCTGTAGATGCAAACTTTCCCTGTAAATTAAACAAGGAAGTTTTATTGATGTTTTTCTTATTTGGATTAAATTGCTGTTACAACTTTATCTATATCAGCGATCAACATCCTGATGAAAAAGGAATTAAAACTCCAACTGGAAGAGCAAGGCTCCCTCAACAGACAATAAAAAGGGAGGAGGATTTAGTTGAATCATTTTATTTCAGTGTTGTTTTATCTTCTGCCTAACTGAGATGAGTTCAACTCTAGCTCTTGAAGAACTTTCATACCTGGGTGTTTTATTAATCTTTCATCCTTGGGTACCTAAGGGAATGTGGTTCACCTCAAAGCGAAAGAAATAACTTTCCACATTCAGTCTTTAAAATCACCTTCAAAGTCCTAGCATAACCATGGAAAAAGGGACAGAGAGAGAAGCAGTGTCTTCATAACCAGGGCTACTAGGTGGCGTCAGGTGACACGGCATCATTCACATATGGGACATGAAGCCAGAAAGAAGTTCAAGAAATGATGTAGTGGATGGTTGTGGTGTCACAACACCGCAGGCAAGAGTTGGTCATTGATGTAAAGCTGCATATGCAAGCCCTGTATTGCTGTCTTGGAAAATAGAAGATGAACACTGTAACATGACACAGGAGGAGAGGGCATGTTCCCCACAGCCATTTTACAACCAGCTAGGTGGAAACAACCCAGTAGCAAGGACTGGAGGGAGATAAGAGCTAAAGTGTTTCAGATTATCCTATAAGAAACAGATGTGTTTGAATATACTGTTCACACTGCCTCATATGAAAGTTTAATGTCTTGGGGGCACCAGCTCTGTACAACTCTGCAACTCAGTGTCATCAAGCCACAAGCAATAGCTATGTGAAAGATCTTGGAAAAGTTTCTTGGCATCTCCAATGGCCATGTTACAAAGCAATGACCCATTTTTCAGTCACTGGCTTGTATTTGATAACCATGAAGACCTACAGAGCAGAAAGGAGAAGAAATGAGGTTGCCTGAGCTGAAAGAAATGGCTGTGTGAACCAAACCACTGTGAGGTTTTTATATCTTGATTGTTTCTCTCTGGAAAACTCTGCCAAGTCTAAAATAATTTCCATAATAACCTGCATTGCTGAGATAAAATAGATAGAAAATGCAGCATTTTTTTCCACCTTGCACTTACAACACATCAAATTCCTTTCAGGATGTAACTGGAACCTGTGTATCAATGAAGAAAAGTGCTCGTCTGGGGTTCTTCCTATCAGCACCTGAGGCAGAGATGAGTTTTCTACTGAACTGTTCAGTACAAGCACTTTGAAAGTACCCATTAGCTGACAAATTTTACCTGCAACAGACCTGAATAAATTCTCAGTTAGGTTTTTTTTTTCGTGGGGGGTGGTTTTTTTTTTCCAGTTCTGAATGCTTTTTAGTGGCATCTCTTGACTCTTGTTGGCTGGAACGAAGATATTTACCATCTGTTCAAATGCACATAGGCCATGGTAAACAATTCAGACAATTCCCCAAGCAACGGGCATAGGGAGGCAACCAGTAATAAATACCATCTTTTAACGCAGCTTGGGTACAGGCGGAGGCCAACACATTCAGGTGGGTTGTTGGCACTGGAGTGAACTCATGAACAGCTCTCCAGGGTGCTTCTGGAAGAAATGAAGATATGAAACTATTAATGATCAGATCAAAAGATACTTGGTTTTGGCTTAAACAATAGCATTTTTGGTTGCTTTAATATGTGTGGTGTCCCAGCACATCTTTCTGGGGCAGTACAGCACAGAGAAAAAGGAAAGGAGACAGTTGCATGGAAATGAACTTCAGTTCAGAAACTGTAAGGTCACGTTAGGGCAGCTTTTAGCACTGTGTTCAATACACAGAGACACCTGCAAGGTGCACATCAACTCTTACATGTGTTTCACTAAACCTACTCCTCACAGTACTCTTCTACCTACAGATGTTGTCTACGAAGGGAGGCTGCATTCTCGTTACACTCCCAGCAACTGATTTCTAGACAAACTGGGCACAGTTGGTGGACCCAAATCAGGATTTGCTTGTAAGGAGGCCCATGCTGTTACGAATTGTGCTTGCGACTAAGTGCAGGTGGAGAATTTTGAAGGTTGCTGCTGAGAGGAGTGAGTGTCTCAGTGGTGTCTCTCCCTCAGAAATAACGACTGCAGCTCACAGCTTTTGTGCAGCAGCGTCTCAGATGAAGTCTCTGCCACTCATCGCGTATTTGCTTTGTATTTTGTAGAACTTTCCAGCTGGAGTCACATGGTGTGTTTGTTCCCCATAGCATGAAAGCTTGACATCTTTCTGCTTTTCCCTGGAGTGGAGTAACGCATTCATTTTTAATTGTTGACCACTGTATCAGAAATCCTATTTCCCAGAGTTTAATTGTTTTGCATGATGTTTAATTCATGGCTTCCCTACAGAAATCAGCTGTTAACCTTTTTTAAAAAATAATGTATTATTTAGTATTTATTTATTATTTAGCAATAACATTTTTAATTGTACAGGATGATATAATTTATTTATATTTTCTCTATGAAATTCCATGTCCCAGTGTTCCCTCTCCCTCAACCCCTTTTCTTTTCCTGGCTAATATGAAGAGCAATAAGAGCTGTAGAAAGGCTACCGTAAAGGTTTCAAGAAAAGTTTTTGAAATAAGATGGTTCTTACACAGGACAACATTGAAGGCACATTTAAATCCTCCTAAAAACTAAGCCAGTGCTTAAGAGCTTTTTGAAATCAGGGCTTAGGAGAATATACTTTTCTTTCTTTCTGAATTTACTTCCTTCCACATTCTTGCAAATGAGCTGCCCTGCAGAAAAGTTCAGTGAAATGGCAAATTTCAAGCCAAAGTTGCAGAGGATTTGTTAGAAACAACAATTCAGAGTTCAGAATTTCTGCCAGAGACCTGATGCGATGAGTGATATTCATCCAGCCAGGAGATGATGCCATCCAGAATGTGTCTAGCTGAATTTCACACACAGCAAAGCGCTCCTGGACGTGTTCCAGGACAATAATAATTGGATACCAGGGAGCTGCAAATAAGTGCTAAGGAATGAGGAAGCAGAGCGCTTGCACAGATAACATCCCCCCTCCGCTTTGGCTGCCATGGCAGGATCTCCATCTTCTCTTTCCAGCCACTAACGGATGCAGGGCAAGATGAAAGAGTTGGGTGCTGGGAGACGTTTTGTAGTGTGCACCAAGTGCCAAAGCTCCTTCCAAAGCCAGACCCTAGGCAGAAGCTTCAGGAGTCCCCAGCCACCTCTCAGCAGCACAAAGCTCTCTCATGATGACCAAGGCTGCAATCCGAATTTGGCTGCCCCCACAGCAATGCTGCTCATGCTTCAGTCACACAGGCAGAGATGTCAGAGATGGGTATCAGCGCAGTGACTGTATTTGCAAGTTCCTTGTTAGCAGCATATTCCTTACAATGTGTGGACTAGGAGACATTTAGATATATCAGAATAGTCAACTTCCCTTGCCTTTTTTTTAATGGGGAAAGTCTGAATGAGTAAATAGTGAAATAAGGACAGAAAAGTAAAAATAAGACAACACATGCGTTGCTGATTGATAGGGCTGTCGGGACAATGTTAATGTTCGGTACAGCTTCAGTCCAGAAAAACACCAGAGCAGTGATCTGTGGTTTTTTTTAGTGTGTAGGGACACTCAACAAAGTCAAACGTTGCTGCACTTGGTCATGCTTTGCAGCTAGATTTTATTTGATGGAAACCTGACCCCTAAAGCAAATCTCCCTCTTTTTCTCCTTTTCCAAAGCAAGTGCTAGACCCAAGAAAGCAGCCAGGATGGGTGTTTCCTTGTAATGACTGAATCCCTCTGCTATCGTCACCCACACAGGAACTCATCATTGCTTCACTGCTTCCACAGAGCTCATCGTCAGAGCAGGAAGTGCTACACCCGGGTAAACATCAGTTTACAGTGGGAGAATCATGAAACTTTTAATGATGAAACTAGGAAACAATCTGAAGCTTTTTGCTGAGTTTGTTTGGTTAAAAAAAAAATTTCCATTAAATACTGAGGAAGCAAAACAGCACTTCCTCTCCTAATTTTTAATGTAAACCTTGGCAGGATTGAAGGCTGGATTGCTAAAGCAATTACAGGAAAATTCCAATTCATTAGGAAGCAGGGGAAAAAAAAACCTATGACAACAAACTCGGTCGTTTCTAAGAGATAGGGTATCTGATACAGCTGCTTCTCTTTCAAGAGCTACTTAAAAGCATTTTTGACTACTTTTCTCTGGAAAATATTTCAATCAGCATATATCAAAAAAGCCTTTCTTCTCTCTTTCACTTTCTTCCTCTGACCACAATGCAAGTTCTTCTGCAAAAGAAAGAGAAAAATAATCTGTAGAGCACAAATGAGTCTCACTTCAACCAAATATTGCCGTAAGTAATTATGCGTCTCTCTGTTCTTGTTTCAGACATACTGATGTTACAAATGAATTAACCCAGGAACATAATGCTTCACTGCCAACGGAGAGCTAATCCTTGAAGTTTAGTGCTATTGCACTTAACATATTTCAGTTGGATCTCAAGCTGAGACGTGCAGAAGAAATTTATATCACTGAAGGAGACGGATTTCTTGTCAAGAAAGAGTCTCACGATTCCTTTGCTCCAAGGAAATTTGAATGAAGAAACATTCCGTTTGGAGATTTGCCTATTCTACTTGGAAAAAGTCAAAAAATGGGTTGAGGAAAGCAGACAGAGCTAGAAAACAGTGCAAAGAATAAAAATATCATTTTTTTTAGTCAAAATTCAAGTTCATACATTTTCCATGGGACTTTTTGACAGTTGTCCGCCCATCCACTGTGGGAGATTTCTTCTGGACTTTAGACCTGAAGTTCTTTCAAATCTGTCTGTTAACCAGACCAGGACAGGGAGCTCATCTTGTTTGAATGGTCCAGATCTGCCTGCAGTTTCTTGTGGACTCCCTTGGTGACTATTGACATTTTTGGTGTAGGACTACGTGCACGACAGTGATCCTCATTTCCACCGGAGCTCGGTAAGGTGCTGAACACTTACATAGATTCTGGGTGAACTATGGTTAACTGCAATGCACCATCACTCCCAAATCACTAGGTCTACACCACTGCACTTTAAGCAGTTACTGAGACAGGTGAGGAGGGAGACTTTTACAGTCAATGAGGTGAGTGGGGTATCACCAGAGCATGAACCTGAAGTGCCCTGTAGTGCCCTTAGCTGACTCTCTTCATGATTTACACCTCCATTAGATACAAAGAGGTATTTGAGAGGGATGCAAACAGCTAAGGCAGCAGCGAAAGAGCATCAGAGCAGAAAGCTTCAGCTGAGTCATTTCCATCTGCAGAGGGAACATGACAGGAGAAAGGGACTCAGTGTCGTCGTCTCAGTTCAGCAGTTCAGGAGCTCCTGCGATCGTGCATATGGTCACTGTGAAGTTCTGTGGATAACGGTTGCCTTGCTTTAAAAATGGGTATGGGAACAATTTCATGTAGCAAAGAGCTGCAGACCTGATCAATATCCATCTGACAACAATTCATGGTCAGAGAAAAGGCCGGTGTTCGCTACCTGAGCTGTTGGTGGTTGTCACTCTCACCTTCTGCCTATTGCAGGCAGCTACACATCAGGATGTGCCTTCAACACCCACAGTCTGCATGAGTTGTGCTTATACTTATACACTTATTAAATGATTGTGTGCATTTGTACTCAGACTATTATAAATCCATTACTTCCCTGAGGCCACAGGAAATGGTTTTAAAATGTGAGGCTTTTCTACAGGGAATTGAGAGACAAAAATACTAAAGCAATGTACTTGGCTTGCACAGATCAATGCAGTGCAATAACTGGGAAGATGAACCAAGCTTAAAACATTACAAATGTGATTGGATGAAAGCTTAACATGACATTGAGTAATTATCACTACAAAAATCTCCTAAGCCACCTTAAGAAAAAAACCAAAAACCAAACCCCAAAGAGCTTGGTAGTAAATCAGAAAAGAGAACTGAGGGTGTTTGCATTTGGAACTAAAGTCTGGGTAATACAATTGCACAGTAATGGGTGAAACTTCAAATTTGGCAATGTCTTTTTCAATACAATGGAGAATTGTAGGTGAAAGTCTTGGGATGGGAGATATCAGGTGGTTTTGGAAATGAGTTTTCCACTAAAACTTTCGTGAGGACTTTTTCTTCATCAGTAACTTTGTTTCTCTGACAGGGAAAAATGTGATACAAACTTAACAATTCCTATTTAGGAAGGGAACAACGAAGAAAATAGAAATAAAGCAATCTTTCAAAACAGATTAAAAATAGTAATTAACGTTTCTACCAGGCTCTGATGCTAGTGCTGGGTTGAACTAAGGCACAAACATTATCCAGTGAGCAATGAGTTTTACCTGTGTTTCAGGGTAATGAGTTAGTATTTCATCTCAACACGATGTATGGGTTAGTGAATCTTCCCATTCTTTTTCATGAATTTGTATTAAGCTGAAAATAAATACTAATGAAGAGAAATGTTTCCTTTTCTGAAGCACTGAACCACTATAGGAATAATTTTGGGGGGGAGGAGGAGGAAGGAAGTTTATATCTCAGTCTGCTGTCATTATCTCACTTGAACAGATGGAAGCTCAGCCCCTTGTGATTAAATCACTAAAATGAACGGACATCACTGAAATGGTGATCGCTCATTTGCTCAATGCTAAGTGAAGAAAATCAGCAACGTTTAGTGATGGATGTGGATTTCCTGTGAAGGAACAAGAGCAACCTTTCCCAATAACTCCAGTGACTGCAGGATGTATTCCCACATCGTGTGCATCCATGGCCAGGGAGCTATTGCTCTCCATTTCCATTTGGGTTGCATTCAGGAGTCATCCAGTGTCCAGAAATACTTCAACTGCTTCAGCATCTAGATTGCCACCACAGGTCATGCACATGGAAAGTCTTCTTTAAGTGCTACAGCTATCGAACCCAGAGCTCTACAGGTGAGGGCTCTCAAACAGGGGTTTCTCTACATACTCCTTACATAACTCCTGAACACGCCTGTATGCTCAGCATAAGAAGCATGTTCCTGGTTTTGGAATAGATCAGCAGCTGCATAAAACCACTTACGATTAAGTATTGGGTCCAGGTCCCCATTTTGGAGTGGGGTTTGAAACTCACAGTCTGAAAGTGTCCAGTTCTCTTGGCTATTAACTGATGTCAATTATTTCAGGTCGTATCTCAGAAAGTAGACTACACCTCCACTGTCCCAGGGCATTGAAGAATGCAAAGCACAAACATGCACCTTAAAAAAAATTAAATCAGTCGGATCAATAAAATATTATCCACTCATCAGATCTTGAATCAGCTTCTCAGTGCTCCATTTCTAATTAATTGCCATCTGGTGCAGCCCCTTCTCTCCCAAAGCAACGGGGAATGTTCTTCTGGAGCAGGCACACACAGCAGTGCTACCCATACGCTAACTGCTTCTGACTGGTGATCCTAGGGAGCCTGATTGTTTGAGGCAAATCGCCTCCCCAGGGACCGTATGATTTATTCCCTGCATTTGGGTTGCAAGTTTTTTGTGTAGGAGAAAAAAAAAAAAGCTTCCGTGTCATTTATAATGGATCTCACTCCAAGAAACGGCCATCTTCTGGCATAATATAACTGCGGCTTATCAAATAATAAAACCCTGTCACTCTAAATTGCTGGCAACGGGACCAATCCAGCCAACGTTAATTCCTGTGTCCACTTTGTCACACCCTGAGATTTTCAGTGGTTTGTGTGCGTGTAGGAGTCACGGCTGTCAGCAGGGAAGAGCCGTAGCGTGCCACAGGGAAGCTGCAGAGACAAGTGGGTGTGATTTCTCAGATTCTGGTCCTTAATGTGTTATCCAATTTTAAGTGCTACCTAATGCTCATTAGAGACGATCAGTAAGCCATATGGCCTAACAAATGCAATACGTACTTCGGCATATTGGCAGAATGACTCCTTGTTAATTCCGTCTCCTCTTCCACCCTCTGCCTGGTGGTGAGGGTAGTGAGGAGGCTGCTTTTACCGTGCTGAAGAGATGACAGACTTGATAACTTTAGCATGGAGCATTTCCAGAGCTTAACAATGAATGGCACAAGCTTTCTATGGGGAGAAAAAAAATAGGCACAGATTTTCAAAAGCATCAGCAGGTTGCAAAAATGTGCTGATTAGCCATTTGTATATTTGGCTTGGGACAGTTGGGACTTGGGAGATCTCAATTTAATTTCTGCAATGTTTGCCCTGTATGACCTTGGTGAGCCTTTTAATCTCTCTGTGCTTGGGTTCTCCCACTTTCTCCTTAGGACTGGAAGTGGGGTCTTGGTGTGCATGTGTTTATACAGAGAAGAACTGAGAGTACTTCACAGTAGGATGAAATCCTGGGTCTTTTATGGTTACTGGTATTTCCTCACTGGAGACCTTATTACTCTTTCTATGTCTTTTCCTCTTCTTTGACTACTACTTAATAAGACCTGTGATACAAATATGGACACTTCAGAAAATTCAGATGAGATTTCAAGATGGGTGCCTTCACGGGCATCTAGAGTTAATGAGAGCAAGTCACCTAACATCTGGGAGGGGACTGGGACCATCCAGTGGTGCTGGACTTGTCTGGGCTTGGGATTGGCTTCCTCCCATGGCAAGCTTTGTCCTGCAGCCCTCCTGTCATCAAACCCTGCTAGGTATAGCCTTGAACCTCTGATGCAGTGGTTGTTTTTTCTGTGACCCAAGATGATGGAGTGCCCGTGAGTCTTTTCGTATGATATTTTTGAAAATTCAACTGTCAGATGCATTGGTAAATTTGAGGAATTATTTTCTTAGGCGCTTAATGTTTATCTGCCATTATTCTCAGCACAATAAATGATAGGCTACAGAAAATTTGGGGTGATCCTTGCTCTTCTGAAACCACTGTGCTCATCTCTGCTGTCAATCCCAAGGCTTGAATGAGTGCTCTCCACAGCCACCAAGTGCCAGCAGAAATGTATCTCTTACAATGCTGCGTTTCCTCAGCAGTAGCACAGATGAGTAAATCTGAGCAAACGGCTTGTTTGAAATGGAGCCCAAAGAAAGGAATAAAAATGACATCAGCAACAGTAAACTACTGTTGCAAATAACAGCAACGAAGTCTAAAAGCAAAGGTTGGCTGTGTCTATATAGAGGCAATACTTAGTGCCTGTGTGATGTACAAGGCAGCTTATCTCTTTGAGAGCAGGAGACTATAAAAATACAATTGCCAGAACGAAAGAAAATTGAAGCTGATTGCCATAGCAACAAAAGAATTACATTGATGAAACTGAAGCACATAAAATCCTTGTATGCTACATTAAAGACAAAGCAATCAGAAGTAAACAAGAGTGGATTGGAATTTGCTTGGCTAAAGCTGGAAATGACAAATGTTTCCAGCTAATGGAGGCAGAAATGAGCCCACAAGAAGTGAAGGGGCAGCTTTGCGGAGCTGGGCATTTATCTCCCATTTCCTCTGGGAGCAGGACCTGAGGGACCTGGGACTGCGCGTACGTGCGCTTCCCAGGCTTTGAAGGCTGTTGGTGGAAGCAAATTCCCAATCAGTTGGTCAGTAACATCATCACTTTTCATCTGTGCATTTTGAACATTATCCCTGAGACTGCCTCTGCTGAAATCCTCCATCAGAGCTGGGAGAAAGAATCTGCTACTGTAAAAAGGAGTTTTCTTTTTCCAGCTGCATCTCTTGAAGTGCCTTGCTTAGACAGACAGCAACTTGGCCATGAAAAAAATATATCCCCTTCTCTACGGTACTGCACTTTTGCCCTTTCAGGTCTGCCTGGCATGGTGAGACTGCAGACACTGCAGCAGAGCCAGCAACTTGGCAGAGTGCACTGATGAAACCACAGTTTCAAATGGATACAACCATCCAGCAGTTTTCTGACGTGAGGGGCAAGGAGGGTTAAAGATCCAGACCTCAGCATCTCCCACAGCATCATGACTGCAGTGGCAGATGCAGTGTAGTGCTGCGCTTCCTTCCCAGGCTCCCTGCCCCTGTTGGGGGTGGATTATTGCCCCCCTGGCAGCTACTCTCACCTGCTGAATCATTCCCACAGCTGCTTGGTTGGATGAATTTGCCTGTGGCATAAGAAGTATAAAACTCAGTGGTGTTATGCCAGAAAATAAAGATGCTCCTATGTATACCCCTGTCCAGATGAGCTCAAGCACAGCCTTCCTGGTTCTTTGGAGAAGGAGTTCATGTTGTTCAAGCTGAAACCATCTGAAATGTCTGTATTCCATGGCTAAGTTCAGAAAACTAAAAAAAATTAGCATGCATTAAATGAAAGATCTTTCCTGAATGCAGCTTTAATTAAAATCTTACTATTTCTTATCATAACAAAGCTTTGAAGTCATTCCAAATGTTGTAGTTAAGCACAACGAAAGTATTCCAAGTGGTGGAGTGACATGTCCTTAAGTTACAGGAATAGTTAATCTACCAGATCTCAGACTGCAATAATGACCAAACCTTTCAAAGTTACCGCAAAAAATTCTTAAGACTAAAATAAAGTTGACAGTTCCTTTATTAAACTCATCCTCCTTTCCAAGGAAGAGACAAAGGAAGTTAAGGGAGATTAATTAAGACTAAAATGCACAGAAATGACTCAAGGCATATTTAAGTAAGACTTTAATTAGTCTTTCATTTGGACATGGGAGATTCCATTAACAATAATGAAATGAAGATCACCAGATCTCAAAGCCTTTGCTCTAAGCTCTTCTTGGAGGCTGGTTCCCAAGTCCAACCCATCTCCCAGATCTTACACCACTCCTGTTTGTTGTTTCTTTGATATTTCTGTCATCCCTTTCTTTCATAGTTATCTTTTTTGATAGCCTTAGCCATATTGGGGTTTACATGCTTCCTTATATGACAACCTGTTCTCCTTTGCAGGACCCTAAATACTTTCATCCTCTGGCTTTGGTAGTGTTTGGGCTCTTAGGAAACAGTAATTCAAACTGAAATCTTTCTCTCCATCTGGTAAACAGAAGACATCCATGCAGATCTTGGCTTTTTGGTGCCCCCTAAAAACCTGGTGCTTAATAGATAATTGCATTGTGCAGCAACACCAGCTCCTGCATAGAGGTGGCACTAAGTTATGAGAAGAAAAACACAGATAATGATTCTCCTGGTTTGCACTGAAGTAAAGGTTTGCAGCATCTTGCCATGCGCAGATGGGCATGAAAGTCATCCTGGTCACCATGGTAATAAGATAATCAAAACCAACCCTTGAATTTTAAACTCTCGATGATGAATGGCAGAGACAGGCAGAGAAGGGGTTGCATGGGAAGGCGTTTGTGAAGGAGAGCGAAGCTGCATCAGCTGAGCACAGGCAGGCTCCCAGGTGCTTCCTTCCCCCAAGGAGATTAAAAATACATAATTTCAGGAAGAGGTTCCTACCAAAGCAGGAGCACAGTGGTAGGAGCTTCCCCCAGTCCAACTTGAGATCTCTGCTATGCCTGGCAAACGTGTGAACTTGTGTCCTGGGTGTCTGTGGTGGGATCTTGTTTTCTCCAGGGGAGTCCCTATGTTTCTCTCATTGCCGTCTTTACCTCTGCAGTCCCTTTCCTCCTAATCTCTGACTGAAATCTGCCTTGCTACAGTGTAAGCCCATCATTTCCAGTTCTGTCTAGTGTGGGTGTTGTGAGGGGACTGCTCCCTGCCTCTTTAAAGGACAACTGCTGTTGTGACATACCTCTCTATCTTCTCTTCTTCGGGCTAAAAACCCTAGCTCATCCAGTCTTTCCTTAGGGTCATGTTGCATAGACCTTTCATCGCTTTTGTCATTCTCATTTATTTTCCTTTACTCACAATAAATGTATCCTCCTTTCCAGGTTTACTCTTGCAATAAAAGGGCTCCTCTGGTGTTTTCTTCTGTACATTCTATCATTGATTTTTTTATTATTTTTTTTATCTCCACTGATCCAGACTGTAAAAACAGGGGGGCATGGGAGGGAATTAACTTCTATTCAGTTTTGTTGGGGTTGCAAATTGGATCCATCCATTTCTCTAAACATGAAAAGAAACAAAATGCCAATACTCTGGGGAGCACGCGTAGCAAAACTATGCCACGAGAAAATTTGTAAACCTAGTTTCTCTCTGTGGGTGGCTAAATGGCTGTTTAAAGCCATTTAGCATCACACACACAGTTGAAGAAACAGAATAATAAAAGAAAACAAGCTGCATCTTCCTATTAAAAAGCCCTTTGTTTTATCCAAATTTACTGGATTGCTGATTTAGGATTGCAGGGCTGAAGCTCTTTATGAAGGGGTAAAGAGCTTCATTTGGGTTTGTAATTGCGTTAACGCGCCCTGGTGAACACACACTCACGGCAGCGCTGCGAGTCTGTTGAATTGCCGCTCCTGTTGGCCCGAGTCCAGATACACTTTGGGCACCATGGAGGAGACAAATGGGTGCGATTCTCATGGTTAATGATCATGGGCATTAGCAGGCATGGCAGCAGGGGCAGGGAAGTGAAAATGATGGAAAACTTGCTCAGGAGACAGAGCCCGTTGCCCTCCTCTGCACACAGCAAGCTGGAGGGGTGCTGGATTTGTCTGTGCTGCTTCTGTTTGGGAACCAGAGTTCTTTTTATTGTAAGCATTCCTAAATTTAAGCAACAGATGTACTGCAGGTGTCTGCAAAGGCCTGGAGGAGTCCTGGGGGTTGCTGGGTTTTTAATACCTTGGGTAGGGGTAACATCAGGTCACAGCAGTAGAGAGGGATTATTTACTCTGCTAAACTCCATCCTGCCTTAATTGCTCTCGCCTACTAAATCCCAGACCAGTTAGTTGTAAACTAACTTAGATATTGCTGCAGTAAACTGCTGTGGTAGCAGCGTGAATAGACCTGCATGCTCTTTATCTTGCAATACGCAGAGCCAGGAGACCTTCCCACATGATTTGGTGGGACTTCCAGGTCCCACAAGAAGACATAGACAGAGATGCAGCTGGGATTTGCATTCCGGGCAGCTTGAAGATTACTCTGCCATGAAACATCACCAGGACAGAAGTCACAATCTTCCTTCCATCTAAATAAACCAAGAAGAAGTTGTTATTTATTTTTTCTTCATTGATGCTCTTCCCCATCACAGTGGGAGGGACTGAGACTTGCACATTCTGCTTTGCTTTTTAACGCCCCATGCTGAAGTCTGGGGGAGTGAGTGCAGGGCAGAGCACAAGAGACAAGCAACTGTTTTCCCATAGCTGTGATACATGTTTCTTTGGGGCTTTAAGCAGATAACTTAGACAGGAAAAATCAAAATGGATAAAAGCTGCAAATCGTGCAGTCCTCATGTGTAATCTAGTGAAAAATAAAGTACTTGTAGATAAGTCCAGCTTCCAGGACACCGCCACAGCCACTTTGCTTTTAAGCCCGGCATACCTGAGTGCCCCACTGCAGCTATGGACCAGCAGGTCATGCTTTCCTGGTGCTGCCATTGACCAAAGGGAAGAGCTTGGATTCAAGGCAGTTTGTATTCAAAGAGCATTGTGGTTCAGGTTCAGGTCTGAGGTTACTGGAATTGTAGTTGTTGATTTAGAGCTGTCTGGGTTGAGACATCCTTTTTACAATTGGGGCAGCCAGCACATGTCCTCCAGTTAAGACATCCCTGCATGAGCTCCATTCGGTTTGGCTTTTATATTCAAAAGGTCTTTGATATTTTTTCTAGAGCTAAACAAAACCTCCAAATTTGTCATGAGATAGAATCCTCCTCCAGCCAATTCAGTATACCCCATCCTACACCTGTGAGTTTTTTTATTCATCCTCCTCTCCAGCATCTCAGGAATTCCCTTTTGGAGTCTGAAATAGAAATCAAATCCCCACAAAATATTGGCAGCCTGCCGTTTGAGAAAAAATAATATTTACGGGCTAAGAGGAGGGAATCAGGAAGGATGTTGTGTTTGGATTGGAAATAGAATCACAGAATCACAGAATCACAGAATCGTTACGGTTGGAAAAGACCTTTAAGATCATCAAGTCCAATGGTCGTCCAGCTCTACCATGCCCACTTCTAAACCATGTTCCTGAGCACCATATCGACAGCTTTTAAATACCTCCAAGGATGGTGGCTCCACCACTTCCTCTGGCAGCCTGGCCCAGTCTTTGACAACCCTTTCAGTGTAGAAGTTTTTCCTGATGTCTAACCTAGAGCTGCCCTGGCATAACTTGAGGCCATGTCCTCTCGTCATGTCAGTTGTAACTTGTGAGAAGAGACCCCCACCCACCTGGCTACCCCCTCCTTTCAGGTAGTTGTGGAGAGTGATAAGGTAATAGAAGTAATGCGCCTATTTGTTGACAATCCTTTGTGCCTACCAGCACCGTTGCACAAACTGGCAATACAACCTGTTTAAATTTTAACACTGGAGATCAAGTTTTACACCTGCACACAAGGTGCAAAAGCAATGAGCCAACCAACCTAAAATTAATCTGTGTGGGAATGTGAGATATCGTAGGTGTGCTGGCTAGTAGATTCCAGCTCTTTAGTGCAGCAGACTGGAAAAGGCAGTGGGTGCCCTCAATTAATTTCTAACCTCTTGCATCTTAGCTCCCTTATCATGTTGCAGAGAAGTAAAAATTTTGGTTTATATAAATTAAGAAGACAAACACACCTTCTGTGATGCTCCTAGCTTGCTGCTGATATTGGGATTGTGGAAAGTATTTGGAAAAGAGAGGAAGCTAAGATAACAGAGGAGCTAATTAGAGGGAGAAGAAGAATGACGAGGCCTTCAGAGTCTTCTGCTGCCTCAGGAAATCCCAGGATTTCTAAATGTTTCTCAAACCCCCAGACCTGAATGAGCCACTGGAAGACACACTGCAATGTTGCAGCAGGGTTGAACAGAAGGGCTGGTATTCTGAGATTCTGAAGACTGAGATGCATTTTAATTTTAGTCCCTAGATGAAACTAAAAGCCAGTAGCAGTCACCTTCACCTCTGCATTCCCTCTGCTCTTCTCCTCCTCCCATTGCTCCAGAACAGTTGCTATTGACTCCAGGTCTCCAGTTCAGCATGACAACCACTATCACCTCTACTTCTGCTGGTGAGACCTTCCAGCAACCCATCAATATGCTCAGCTGGCCCCAGACAAATCCTCCCCCAGCCCTGCAGGGAATCCACAGACATCACCCTGACCTCTGCTCCATGTGGGGCTGCATTGCAGACATGTCCAAGGAGCTGGGAACAGGACTCTGTAAGGCACACAGGCATACCTACAAATTTCTGGGCTCAGCCTTTTCTTTGCACACAGCTCCTTGGTGCACAAGAAGCTCTGCAGTTCCCTTATCCTTGATTTAGATTTTAGTCCCTAAAGGGATGCAGAAACCTCCATTCTAATAACGCCTTATGTGCAGCTTCTTTCTGTCAATGGAGATAATCTCATGGAATCTCTCTTTTCTGCATGCTTGGCAGTGTTGTGCTTGACCATATGCCACCAAGTTAGCAGATCATCCTTGGAGAAGCCGA